>NC_072398.2:155595681-155898712 GCF_028858775.2 Pan troglodytes | reverse complement strand
CCATTTCTAAAAGTCTGGAAAGTCTCTAGAATCACTAATATGTATGCCTTTGGTCAATTATCTATTGCCACAACAACTGACCATCGGAGAGCCTAATCAGAAGAGGATACCAACTGGTAAGCTTTATATGAGCAAACCGTGAAAAGAAACTGAACCCCAGAAAAAAGGTACCATGTAGGTCCAGGAAAGATCTCTACCCTAACTGTGTGCCCTAGAGAGCCCATTCTTCATTTTAAAGGAAAATAGACTTTTCCACCTAACCTCTCCATTGAAGACTTTTCAAAACCAGAGTCTAAGCCAAAGAGAAGCAAACACCTGAAGATATAAGACATTTATTGTATAGTTTCTTAAATGCACCTCCCACCAGCAATTAAAATAGTGAACGACATCTTGATGAATGGAATACATAAGACTTAGAAAGTCTCAACCAGCAAGGCTGAAACATGACTAGTTCTGAATTTCTGGCTGGCAAATAGCCGCAGTATATAGTTATCCCCTGAATTTCATGATTTTCAAAAGCTTTCAAGTTGGAGTTTTAAGTTTCCTGTTGGTTATCTTTAGGGTAGATGAACATTTTAAGAAACTTCACAGAAATAAGAGATAACTATGCTTTACCTTAAAACCCAAATTTCCATAATTTTTTCTCTCTTTACAATATCAAAATTTATCAATATGTCAACATTACTTTTAAGTACTTTATTTCTTAAGAGCCATGGGAAAGTAATCTATGAGGAGTATTTGTCCCATGTAAACCCACAAACTGGAAAATATTATAAGCAAAACAAGTGAACAGTAACTCAATATAGAGAAAAATAGGCAATACCCTTTTTGAGAAAGCAAATTCTCAAAAATATTTAGAAGACAGTTTAAAGTTTAGCAAAAAAGAACATCTAAGCCCTTTATCAGACACTCTGAATTAAAGACTCAATTGCCCAAAATATTTTGAAAGAATATCAAATGGTAGAATTAGTGATTTGATAGTTACTTAGTAATACAAAATACTTTCTTATATATGAAAGCTTCAACTACATCATGACAAGCAAGTAAGTTTATTTATTTTTCTCTGATCTAAACTACCAGATTAGCTAGTAGCTGGAAATAATTGACAGATGTGAAAACTTCTCTGTAAAACAGTTTTCTAAATAACATATCTGTGCTGAAACTGAAATAGGTAATAAATACTTAAGATTAAGCATTCTGAGATGTGCAACTGACTCTGAAGCTAGCAACTTCTAAATAGTGTTTGTTTGCCTTTGAGGTGTTTTGGTTTTAAATTCTTTCTGTCCTGTAAACTATCAGGTTTTTTATTTTTTTATTTTTTTAAATTAAAACTACAGTCACCAGTTCCATCAGGTCATAGCCTATAGGAGGAAAGTATAATCTCTTTGTTCCATCACTATATTTTTACCTTCAGGATCTGACCATGAATTTATTTAATTATGAACAAATATTTATTAAGCACCTACAACAAATGAGATGAGAAAAATAAGAGATAAGTAAGAAGAAATATGTTTTAACAGGGTTTCACCTAATAAGAAATCACTAAAATGTATCTCAATTAAAAGGTTTAAAAAGATATATGGTTAAAATATTTATCATATCTTTTGTTCTCATTTCTTTTGCTTTTTAATTATTTATTTACTTTGCTCTCAAAGTAAATAAATATTCGAGAATTTACCTATCCCTATTTTCAGGGTTGAATTAAATTCTATAATACATTCTTAAATAATCAGCTGTAGCAGTAACCTTGAAAAATAGAAATAAAGAAGCATTTTAAAATTCTTTTAAAGAATGCATAAAATTAATTCAGAGAGAAAAGATGAAAAATGATATTATTCTACATCAGATAATTGGTTCATAAATATTTTTATATTGTCATCTATTCCTATCTGTGGGAAAAACCAGTTGTAGAGTAAGTTATTTAATGTCTATCTCAGCCAGCCATCTGCCTGTAAGCATCAAGGGATGAGGAAGGACAGGACTGGTCTGCTCTGTTTATCAGAGTGTTTCCCAAGCGCTTGCCACAGTGCTTGGCCCATAGCAGGTGCTCAATAAATATGCATTGAATGAATATCCATAGGCCATCTTTTCCATTCTCTTGCTATCAGAAGAAAGGGTCTACTGCTGCTCTGCTAATCACTCAGGTTGTCTGTCTCTTTCTGTGTAAAGAAACAAACAACAACAACAACAACAAAAACAGTTCTGTCTATGTACTCTCCCTCCTTGGGGAAAAAGAGCTTTAGTGCCATAGCTCTAAAAATCTTTCCCCACAGAAGGGTTTTAAACTTCCTTTTCGTAAAGGCTTGGCTGTGAAGGGAAGACCAAGAATCAGCACAAATTCATTGGGAGATACATAGTTAATCTCTGCAGGTGCATAACCTTCTAGGTTAGGCAGTCTCTGACCATTTGTTATTCAACCAGGAATTTCTATGGTTGAAGACTTCCATTATAAAGTCTTTAGAAAGTCCCAAACATTTCTAATCCCTGGGTTCCACACTATCTACCAAAATCAAATCCCCTGAATTTAGATAGGAATTACAATAGAAACCACTACCAGACTTCCTCATTATGGTCCCTAAGCGCCAATGAGCCCTTATCACTGTGACTTTCTGTTTATTCACATTTAGAATGTCCTTTACAATTCATTCTCTAGAGATTCACAACTTACCTAACATTTGCTTATTGCTCCACATTTTTAAAAAATCTTGATACAGTATCTCTTTTGATCATCACAATGACCTCAGTACTTAGTCAAAGAAGTTATTTTCCCAATTTGCCAAATAAAAAGTAGGCATAGAAAGGTCACAAGTCTAGTAAGTATCAGAGCTGAGTCTTTTATCTCTAAGTTAAGATGTTTTTTGTTTTTTTTTTGTTTTTTTTTTTTTTTTGAGACGGAGTCTCGCTCTGTCGCCCAGGCTGGAGTGCAGTGGCGCGATCTCGGCTCACTGCAAGCTCCGCCTCCCGGGTTCACGCCATTCTCCTGCCTCAGCCTCCCGAGTAGCTGGGACTACAGGCGCCCGCTACCACGCCCGGCTAATTTTTTGTATTTTTAGTAGAGACGGGGTTTCACCGTGTTAGCCAGGATGGTCTCGATCTCCTGACCTCGTGATCCGCCCGCCTCGGCCTCCCAAAGTGCTGGGATTACAGGCGTGAGCCACCGCGCCCGGCCAAGTTAAGATGTTTTAAAAAAGATGACTTAATGTACGAATCACAAACTAGTAACCTTCTTAAGTGTCTCAACACAGTTCTTTTATAAAACAAAATTAATTTAAATGTGCGTAAGCAAGCTACGTCATAGGCCCCCATGCTGTATGGTATTTTACCAAACCCTTCCCACATTCATATTACTATCTGATCATTAAAATTGTTTGCACTGTGATCCCATCAAATGGAACAGTCATTCATTCATTCATCCATCCATTTGTTCGCGAAACACAGTTGTAGTCACTATCTGAAGTACTAGGAATCAATCTTAAGTTCCATAAGACATACTCACTGACCTCAAAAAGTTTTTAGGCTAGTAAGGGAATCACATAAGCCCATCTGGACAAAAAGGGTAACAAATAGAGGAACACACAAAACGCCAGCCAAGCATAAAGGTCAAATATTTAAATCAGTATGTGAGGATCAGATCATAGAAGGTAATCTATATGGCTAGTATGTCTCCATTACCTCTCTCACTTTGGTTTTCAAATGGCATTCCAGAGTGCAGCTTTCAAAATTTAAATTCCATGTCCTTATTAACATTCCATCATATGGAATGATAAGTTTAGATTTCACTTCAGATTAATCTCAATTCATTACAGATTCATGTTAAACACTGGTAACTACGTTTTGGAGGAAAGCTTAAGGCTATAATTCTACCATAAATTTTAAATTTTTTAAACAGATATTCAATATATAACAAAAAAGGTAGATAAGAGAGATGCCTTATTTCTGATCAACAAAAAAATTATATTCTATTTTATAGCTAGATTATAGCCACTTCAAATGTTTTAACACCACATGGACCGCTGTTTCTAAGTACATATAGTCTTATTGTATCAAACTCAGTGAATGTGAAAAGCCACATAACCAAAATGTACCCAAAGGGAACACATCAAGTTTTCTATACATTGCCTAATACTCACTAAGCCTCTGAATGTAAAAAAACTGAATTATATTTTTTAACTATTTGTTGATTTGTGAAAGGGGCTCTGGCTCAACTACAACATAAAAAAAAGTTTGGATTTGACATCTTGGAGTTTCTACCAAAAACCCTAATCCAGTCCAAGACTGTCAAAACTGTCAAAAACAAAACTGTACTAGTTTTGTATTCGTCTTTAAACTCCTAGCCTCACGAATCAGCATGTATAGGAAAAGAACATGTAATGAAGGTGCTAATTCTGTTATACACCTTGAGCTGTTCTCAGTATATCAGTTAAGATACTTTTGGCTGAATCAAAAAAAAATCTAATTCAAGATAGTTTAAATCATAGAAGTAATGTTGAGATATAGTTTTAACACAGAGGCTCTGATTCTCATTCATTTTCTCAGCTTTGCCCTCTCGTTTCCCCCATGTGTCAGTTTTATCCTTGGGCCTACCCTTCCTGGACACAGGATGGCTACATTTGCTACATTCTCCCTAGTTTATGTCTAGGGAAAATAGGGACTATCCAACATCCTGAAGATCAAACAAAACTCCTACGGATTATTTTGACTAGACAATCTTGCTTCATTCATTCTTTCAACAAGTATTGATCACCTACTCTGTGTCAAGTACATTTTTTGGCACTGGGAATACAGACTGAACAAAACAGAGTCTCTATCCTTATGGAGCTTGAGTTCTTGTAACCATTCATTAATCAATCAGTGAGACAGGATTGATTTACCTCCATTGATTTACCTCCTGGGCCTAGGATTAGGGACAATCCCAGTCAAACCACATGGCTACTACACAATACTGCGAAGAATAGAATGAATGCTGGTGTGACAACAGCAATGTTTACTACTCTTACCTATAAATATTTTGGTGATGGGTATTGATAATCAGTTAGATTAATTCATACACAGTTCTATATGAGTTGAGAAAAGATATGCATACAGAAGTGGTTTATATAGAGATAAACTATACTTTGGGGAGAGTGGAAGTAATAATGCCTTGCAGTTGTAAAGTGGGCCACAGATCCCAGCCATATTCAGCATGATGAGACTTCTGTGCTACCCAGATGCTACTGAAATGCCAACCACCTAACAAAAATTAGCCATGCCAATGTTTTTGCCACCATAATTAGTACCAGGAAATATGTTTAAAAAACTTTTTTATAACAATATGTTTTTGGAAAGTAAAATATCATCACACTCCATACCAAGACTACAGAATGTCCTAGTTCCCATTAGTCTCTTCCATGGACACTGCCTTCATCTGTGAATTTAGTCCTGCAGATATCCACTAAGGAGACCTGAATGGGGATGGCCATTTCAATCTAAGCCCATTAAAACAACCAGAAAAAAAAAATGCATGTCATATTTATAGTGAGAAGTCTCTGAAATAAAGATAGAGTATATTATGTTTACAAATGACCTATCACATTACTTGTTTTCAGCTCTGCCTCACCAGAATCAGTAGCGGTGTTTACTTAACACCAAACTGTAAGGCTAAATCACTAAAAATAAGATCCCAGAGATAGGGTATTAGAAGAATCACACTCAGTGTGTCTTGCAGTGGGCATGAACTAAATAACCAAGTAACTGCCCGATTCAGTAAATATGAGTTCTCAAGGAAATCACCTCCAGCTTAAGTGAAAATGCTCATATGGAAGGCAGCACTGAAGGTGGGCTTTAAAGGTTGAAGGAAGATGCGTAGAAGAATTAAGGAGACAGGTTTGGGAATTTGCAAATATTTTTATTGGTTGGAGTAAGGAGATTATCAACAGTAGCAATTAGCCAACTGTTAACAAATGTTTGAAAAATTCAGAATTGGAAGATTTAAAATAGTAACACTTGATCTTTGTAATTTCAACAATTTTGTGGAGTAGTTTTGCTTTAGGAGATGAGTGTCATTGTTTTGCTCTTGTTTTCCAAGCTCTGAAAAATAACATTAAATATATGTCTTATTTTGTTAGACTTGGATTCATACTCTGAGCTGGAGTCAGTTAACTTCTCATAAGACAATATTGATTAGCTTTGAAAAAGGAACTCCTGCTAGTCTAGAGACCAGAATTCAGCTACAACTTCATTTTCACAAATAAACTATGACATGGTGGTACTCCAACAGGAATATAACCTGAAGAAAAACTTCTCTGGAAGACTGTCAGAACTAAGATTTCAAAGCTGGCTTGAGAAAAACTCTTGAAAATCTGTCAACAGAGTTTTAGTCCTAAAAGCCAGAAAGATTTTCAAAGGGTAATGATATCTTACTTTTATGACCCTTATCTCCCCAAAAGATGGGGAAACTGAGGCTCAGAAAGTTATGTGATTTCCCCACGGTCACAGAGCTAAAAACCAAAGGGGCTGAAATGAAAACACAGGTCGGTAGATTCCAACTCTAAGACCTTTCACTTCAGCATTCTGCCTTTCTAAGAAACAAGAAGTTGAGAAAAATTGAGGAAATCAGAAATAAAATATGTGACAAATGCCAGTAGAAATCAATAGCTCATATAAACAGGTCTGTGATTATGGTGAGGCAAAATGAGGAGCAATCTTCTCTATAAGAAAAGCACAACACAGACTTAGTCCAAAACCCAAGATTAAACAGAAAACAATTAAAACGGCAATGTTTCCTCGGGGTAAAAAGCATTAAATTAATTCAATCAAATAATTTATCCTTTCTCTCCTGATATTTTCCAGCAATGTATAAAGGAAGAAAATTATACTTTGATCTCTAAAATTATCAGAGATAGTAACTAAATTTAACTTTATGGTAATTCTTGTAAGTGCTAAAACATCTTAACATCTAAATTTTTTACTCTAAATTCCCAAAACTTTCCATAGACAAAAACTTTCAACTTTTTAACAAGAAAGTCTGCTAAATAGTTTATCCCCAATTTGTCTGTATGAAAAACAAACTCAGCTTTGCAGTTTGGGGATAATTAATCCCCAAAGCTAGCAAATATATGGTGGAAAAACAGCAAATACTGACTTCAGTAATATATTGCCTTGAAAGATAGTATCTGTAGAATCCTCCTTCCTCCCCTAATCATCTAAAAGTTTTCCATAATAAAAATATAAAATTATTATGTAGGAAAGTGAGAGGGAAAGGTTAGAGGAAAAGAGCTGTTCAGGTTTTAAAATCCAACAAACTAAAAAACTAGCCCCAATACTGTACCCAATCACCACTCTTTCAACAGATTCTACAACAGACCAAAGGAATAATTATGATGCAAGACTCAAAACAATCCAGCAGATGTTTTAGGAACACCAAGTTAAACCCATCCCCTCCTCATACCTGAAAAAGTACAGAAGGTATAGGTTATCTCAAAAGCCATAAATTAATTCCCGATAGCCTTGTGGGGGTAATTTGCTTTCATTCCACACAAATGACTTTAAGATTCAACTTTAAGATTTTTATAACATACACAAGGTATTGTGATCATCTGATACTTTACTAATTCATATACAAAGTATTGTGATACATTACAAAGTGTTGTGATATATATACTTTACTAATTCATATACAAAGTATTGTGATCATCTGATACTTTACTATTTTAATGCCTTTAAGATTTTTAAAACATACACAAAGTATTGGGATCATCTGATACTTTACTAATTCAAAGTCCAGGGGGTAGATAAAAATCATTAAAGAATTACAGGGATGAGCTAGTTGTATTTTTGTCAGTCTCCTTAAAAGATTGAGAATTTTCTGAGAACAAGGACCACCCATGTCTTATTCTTTGTATCCCCAGTTCCTGGTACATAGTAGGTGCTCAATACATACTTGATTAATTAAATTCACAAAGATGTATATAGTTTTCTTTTGATAATCATTGACACTCATTTGAAGATGCCTTTTTGTACTGATGTAACTGCAAAATTTTTTTAAGAAAATGAATCAAATTAATTATTCTTCCAATCCCACGTTTTATAAGAGTATAACTAAGAACTAAATATGTGTAGGAGAAGGCATTAGACCTTAAAGAGGCACATAGAAAACTCATATAGAAGTCCAGATTGACTAAATCAGGTTTATTATTTTATCCATTAGTCTAAGCTGATTAATTGGAACCAGACATGTGAAGATCCATAAGGTTTTTTAGTAACAATTACTTAAAAAGAAATTTATAGGCTACATTTCAACACATCCAAATTAACAGTTTAAGAAAAATGTAGATCCTGATAAATATTTAAAAGTGTATATAGGCAAAAATGTTATGATACTTATTCTCTTTTTATAACCATACTTATTACACAGTTAACAAGGTACTCAATTCCAAATGATTTGTATAAATAATGTCAATTATCCACATTACCATGAATATATTTTATTTAGAAATTACACCAAAACAAAAATTTGTTTTCTTAAATAAACAAACAGAATGACGATACATCCCTAAGTAGTTATTTAATAGACACACCTTAACCACAGCATCTGATTAATGAGCAATAAAAGCAGTCTGTCCAGGTAACAACTAAAAGAATGTGACAACCTGGTTTTGGTAGATCGCAAAGAAAACTTATTTGTCAATTGAAAAATACTGATCTAGGAATAAGTGGCAGAAGCTTATTAAACCAAATGTCAAGGTTGATATTTCTAGACTTATAACTAAAATATCATGAGAAATTGCCATTTTTTAAGTTTTATACTGGGGTACACATATTGGATGTAAACAAGATAGGTCAATCTATCAACCAAAGTGTTCCATTCTAGAAAAGATATTTGAAATACACAGCCAATATTTGCTTTTTCAAGCCAATTCCTGCCTTGCAGTTATTCCACTGTTAGATATAAGCTTAGCCATCAAGCATAGATGCTTGAACATATTTTGAATTACCACAAATGGCCTTAAGGTTGTTAGCTTTTGATAATATAACGCAAAACCCCTGAGTAGCCACAAAATTTAAAAAAAAATACCACTTTAGGTAGACTCAATGCTTATCTGTGTTACGTTTAATATATGCTTAATATGATCCCATTACAATGTTATTCTATTTTACTATTTTAAAAGTCAATTATTACACCTTTGGAATAATGTCAAAAATATAAATTCCAAGTTTAATATAATGAAGAAATACACAAATTATCAGAATTATACATTAACTCCCAATAGCCACCATCCAAGTTCTGTGTGTGTGTGTGTGTGTGTGTGTGTGTGTGTGTGTGAGAGAGAGAGAGAGAGAATTGTTTATTTGGGTTATTTTATTTTAAAGTTTTGTTTTGTTTCCAAATATTTTTCCTGTACTGTTTTAATAGTTCCTCCCATCCAACACTTAGCTCAACTGCTTTTGACCTATGTGAATTTGTTTCTGATGTCTGCCAGTCAATACAGAAGCGTAATTTCATTAAAATATATTATATATGCTCAGGACTGAGAGAACATTATAAAATGAAGTTTGGCTAAAGTTCAACAGGGCATCAAATAGCACTGGCAAGAATTTTCTTAGATGGTGTAAAATCTTGCTAACACAATAGTGTGTGCTTAACACAGGAACAATATCAGAAACAGATGTGTTCCAAATGACCAAAGTACCAAACAGAAACAATAATCATGGAATATACATTTAAAAACAATACCCTTGCCAACTGGGAAAAAAAAATTTTAAATGCCTGTCTTTGTCAAATAAGAAATGCTACTGATATTTTTCCAGACTAAACTTGGCATACAAATATTTTCCCTTTTGCATTCTCTTATATATTGGCATTAAACTTCTATGAGGGTGGCCAAAATTAATGATATAATTATTAATACATGTTAAAAGAAACTAATCATAGGAAAAGGAAATAAGTCCTTGATTTAACCTAAGAAATTCAGAGGATCTAAGGCCTTCTATCCATCATTTGGAAGGGAAAACATTCTCAGCCCACAAGAATCTCACAGGCGCGCGCGTAGGTAGACACACACACACACATACACACACACTCCTTTTACCTTTTAAAAGGGCTGTATACTCGTGCGTGGTCAGTTACATGTATTTGCCCAAGCATTACACCATAGTATTAAAAGTTCTAAGGACCAAGGGCTATGGCTGGCACAGGAACTAAAGCCAAGTAGAAGAAACTCGAATCCCCGAGGAAGCCCTCCCAGAGGCTGAAATCGCGGGCCTCCGGGGTGATGGTCAGGCCCAAGGCCCCTAGCGCCTGGCCCCTCCAGGGCTACTGCCTGCCTGCCTAGACGCCGCGCCCGAGGAAGGCAGGCGGCGAAGCCTCTCCGAAACGACAGCGGCCTCACCCGGCCGTATCGCTCCCTCCAGCCTTTCTTCCCGACTCGGGCATCCGGAGCCTGTCCACCTCACGGGACAGCTCAGGCACATGTCTGTTCTGACCTAGTTAGGCCTTGCCCCCGTGGCCTTGTTGTTTGTTGCTGGTTTTTCCTCTTATTTTCACAGCGTTTTGTGGGGTGCTCGAATGTGTACAGCGGGACTTTTGAAGTGTTGGACAAGAATTACCTACCTATTTACCAGTAGATACGGCTGAAGGAAGGAGGGCTTGGGCCTTGAGTCTCCTTCAGGCTCTCCTTCTCAGGAAAGAAAAGTCTTATCCTCTGGAAGACCGATCTGATTCCAGGAGAAGAATGTTACCCATGTGAAACCCAAGCCTCTGCCCTGGGGTTTCCCACGGAAAAGGATGCGAGGAGGGCAGCGGTCAAACCCACCAGGGCGACGCGAGGAGCTTGTCTCAGGGCCTGGCCTTAGGTAGGCGTCCAGGCTCTCGGAGCCGCGGCCACCCACACCGACTTTGGATTAGTGATGAGGAAGGGCGGGGGAGAGGATCACACAGGTCCTCCACCTGCTTTCTGAACAGAGCTTGTTTCCGGGGCACCCGCTCTCGTCGCCCAGCCCTGCGCCCAAATGCCTCAGTGCCTCCCGGAGTGCACCGCGCGGTGGGGATGCTCCCAACATGCACTGGGGCTGGAGAACTGGGGCCTGAAAGCCGTGGGGACCTGCCTGACTCCAGGGCGTTTCTCTCGAGGTCGCTTTCGAAGGCAGGCGCCAGCCCAGGCCTCCGGGAGAGAGAAAGGGCCTCAACTCCCAATGGTGGCGCCCTGCGGGCCTCCGCCTCGCCTCGGGCGTTGGGGTGTTACCAAGGAAAAGCAACAATATTTATGACCAGCAGGCGATGAGAAAGTGTTCGCCCATCACGCGATCCATCTCGCTCCCCTGGCTGATTGCCATCCTGGAGACCATCCAACCACCCCCCGGTCCCCCCGCCCCCATCCCAGGCCCAGGCTCCACACGTGCCTAACTCCATTTCCGCCTGACTCCATTTCCACCTAACTGACCCGGCGCAGTGCTCAGGTCCCTCAAGACTCGCCGCTCCTACCCCGCCGCCAGTCCCGCCATCCTCAAGGTCTTCTAAGAGAATTCTCACTTCTATTATAATACTTCAGGAGACTGGGAGGAGCCACACAGCCAACCTGCAAGGGCGCAAAATATTCTTTACATGCAGCACAATGGTTAAGACCTTGTTATGAGTTTAGGTTCAGCCTCTGTCGCTAGTTTGTCGTGAGAATGTGGGACACCTCTCTGAGCTTCAGGTTCCCCATCTGTGAGTCAGGCATAATAATACCTACTTCACAGAAGATTGTGAGGAATACATATGACAACATATGTAAAAGCCGGGCAAAGCTAAGCATGTTACTTCTTATAAAAGGATGCAAATTCATCTCTAAAAATACAGTCTTTTTAGGAAAAAAGTTGTCTCAGCCTGGGGGGAAGGGTGGTTTAAAGAAGCAGGAATTCTGGCTTAGTTTACTGCCTGCTTTTTTTCTGTATCCTGACCTCTAAAAGACAGATTTACATGGATTAATCCAGGTTTTTTTTTTTTAATGCAAGAGGTTCCTCCCCACACAAAATACCCCAAAACTACCGAAGCAGGGCAGAAGTATTCTGAAGGAGAGGAGGGGAAAGAAACCTTAAAAAGGCATCGTATGTATTAAAAGCTTCAAAAGAAACTGCCGCCTATTTATATCTTCTCAAAACTTTGAGATGCAAAAACAATAATGATGCAAACTGTAAAGAGCTTAGCCAGATCAGGGTGTTATTACTGAAAGTTGGAACAACCTAAAGACTCCATTTAAAATTAATAGTAATAATAATAAACACCTGTCGGAGGCCCTTCTGAGGAAGGGGGGTGGTATTTGAGGGAAATAAATGGGATTAACCACTTCTGAAACAATTTTTGCCGTGTTTCTAAGCCTACAGCAGCTATAGCTGAGTTCGCAAATCTTCTTGGTGTGTCTGCCAAGAAGACACACCAAGTCTTAAGAAACCTAGTGGTTTCTCCCTTAGCGCTGAGTAATTTCAATATCGCAAGCGCTGGTAAAACCATTCCAGTTTGCATGGTCTCTTCCAGCCCTTTTTCAGGACTTTGGAATCCCAGCCAATTCCTAGACAAGGGCCTGTTTCTGCTTGGATGGACTGTGACTGGGGAGAGACTAGGCCCAGCCACCAAGGCACCCAGGGCACACTACTGTGATCCGCTGTAGAGTGGGACCTGTCGTACTCAAGAATGAAGACTCCATCTACTGCCCTCGCGTCTCCTCCGTGTTCTTCCTCCTCTTTGTGGACTGTAAACGAAGGTGTATCTCCTTTCTAGGCCAGAGAGGACGGCGTGCAGCAGCGCCTGGCTCCAAATGACCTCAGCTCCCATTCTGACTGTCCATCTTGGGTCCTCTTTTTACCCTGAAGCAAGCCAAAACCTACATCAATGTCTGGCAATCACACACAGCATTTCCAAGTGCGCGTCCAGAGTCTGTCTATGGGGGCTTGCCCCAGGCTTGGCTTCTCCTATCCAACACATTCCTACTGGCCGCCCCCTCCCCGCCCCCAGAGCCTCCTGTATAAACAGAGGCTCTGACTCAGTTGGTCTCTTAGGCACTCAGAGTAGGTTTCCCAATTTAATTGCAAACGCTGAGGTCTGAAGGACTCGCAGGAGGGAAGAACTCAAATGAAGCATAATGCCTGAGGATCCCTTGGAGGTTATAAGCTTATAAGCCTCTGTTATAAGACAAAATAGCAAAGTAATTAAAAGTCAGCCCTCCGTGTCGGATGTCTGGGTTTGAATTCTGACCTGGCTTGGTAAAATATGACTTTGGGCAAATTAAAGAAGTGAGGTTGTATATGCCACAACATCAGTGGGGCGTTTGACAAATAACAAGCCACTTGCTAATTATTATGTCAGAATTTTCATGCCCTTTCTTACCTAGCTCTTCAAGGGCTTGAAAGATGCAGGAACTGGGCAAGAAGGTACCTATGCAAAGAGGTAGGAGCGCTAGAATTAAGAAGGCAGAGAAAGACATGAAACCCCCTGCGCCTGCCAGCATATACTTTCATTCAGAAAGCAATTTTTTATTGTCTAGTGCCAGGCACTGAACTAGGTTTCGGAGCGTCGTCAGAACAGCACATGGTTCCTGCATCCAGGAAGCTTGTAGAGCCTCAGGAAGAACTGCAGGGGTCGACTTTATTCACGTTTGTGTCGGGAAAAACTATTGCTAAAGGCTTCTCCCGAGTGGTCAGTGAATGAGAAACAATAAATAGCCTTTGCACAAACTGAACCACGCAGCGCAGCCTCTGCTACTGCACACAATAACAGGAGTTCGGTCAAGGCCCAAAAGGAAAGTTCCAGAAGTGAACGCGGACCTTTGGACCTCAGTCTGTACGGAGATCGAGTCACCGTCTATTCAATCCAGGTTTTGATCCACTTGCTGATGATTAGACATCAAATTATGCAATCTGCAAGGAAAAGGAGAGAGAACGATTTTACCGCCGATTTAAGCGTTCTCCTTTTTCCCCTTCGTGGCCGTTTTATTCGGCACTGAAATGCTGTTTAACCTCAGCAAGAGTAGGCGTGGGAAGGTGGTGCTCTTCCCCACAGCACACCAGGCACTCCCCAGCTGCTCAGCGGAAGTGGGCAGAGGCAAGAGGCTAGCGGCTGGACCACTTGTGCTGGAGTGGTAAAGAACTATCATGAATCCATTTACTGAAAGTGTCCATTTCTGAACTCACCCTAAAGAGGACAAACACCGCAAAGTAGTTAAAAGTCAGGCATTCGCGTCGGACGTCTGGGTTTGAATTCTGCCCTGGCTTGGTAAAATATGGCTTTGGATAAATTAAAGTAGGGTTGTGTGCCATAACGTCCGTGGAGGCATTTGACAAATAATAATCAACAGCTATGATTACTGCCATTTTCACAATATTCAGAAGGTTGTGCAAACTGACAGAAGGGTGCCAAGCATTTTTAAATGTTATAAATTAACTCTCAAATAAACCAGCGACAAAGGAGATGAAAAAGGTGTTCATTGTGCATCCTTGGGCCTAGTTGCCGCGACAGAGGTGGCTACAGGCAGCTGCACTCATCTCTGGAGCCTCTGCAGCCCAGGGAGGTGCGTCTAACCTCATGACCCTCTGAACCCCTAGAACTGGTCAACTCGCTGAAGAACATTGACCTACTCTTCACTGGGGAAATTGGGCCTTTGGTGGCTCCTCTACATCCAGACCTCTCTAGAGAGGTGAAGGAGGATGTGGTAGGAGAAACATTATATTCACTAAGAACCTCCTGTGTGGATGAGCACTTAATTCAACATTGTGATTTTTATGACAATTTCCAAGTGATGCCATCTTCATTTTACAAATGAGAAAGCTCAAGTGTTAAAAATTTAAATTGCTCAAAATTCCATTACACATTTGACTAACTTCAAACCTGTGCTCTTACTATAATAACACGTTGCCTACCTCTTAAACCCTGAACTCCCACGAAGGAAGGAAGGCAAGCAGGGAAGGAGGAAGGGAGAGGAGGAGGATAGGAAGGAAAGGAAGAAAACCTTGCCACAGTTACAAGAACCAGTCTCCTGTAGCAGAAATGGCATATAGAAGTTATTTAAGTTTTTAAAATTCATGGCTCAAGATTCCTGGGCCAACTTTTTTTTTGTAAAAGCATAGCTTTATGAGTTAACCGGAGGTGGAAGTGTTGCTGGGGAGAACCTTAGACACCAAAGTTGTGGGCGGTCGGCGCAGGCTTGTGTGGGGCTCATTCACCCTGGCTGACAACTTGAGCTGAGGGTTCCCTTATCAAAATGTCATCCAAGCCTGTGAATAGGAGGCTCACACAGCCCCACTTCTGCCTCTCACCTATCCCCAGAAACCGAGAAAACCATCTGGTTTTTGCACTTAGATAAAGTTTAGCTTTCCTGCCACACTGGCCGAGTTGGGCTTTCAGACATCCCCGGGGAAGTGGGAAAACGGGGATGTGGAAGGGGAGGAGAAGCCTAAAGGGTCTCGGTTCCATCCTCTTTCTTGATCAGCGAACTCCAGGCTATATCTGCCCGGTTTGCCTAGGACTTGTAGGGAAACGCGGTAAAGGGAGGCGGGTAGAGAGTTGGATTCTCTCTCTCTCTCTTTCTCTCTCTCTCTCTCGCCACGTTGGATTTCGGCTTTTACAGAATTATGCGGGCAGAGTTCTGTAGAAAGAGGTTAGAATCAGGTTTCCATTGGTCCTGATTTGTTTATCATTCTAAACAGTAAAATGCATATAAAACCGGCACCTCCAAACGACAGGCGTGCTTAAGGCGCTATTGTCGGCTTGGAAATGTCACAATGAATAAATGGTGTGATGGACTTTAGCGTTTCGCGCCATAGCTTTTAGCCGGGAAGCTTTCCAGGCTGCCCTGCTTAATTTCGGCGTGGTTCCTAATTTTCTCTCTCCCATCCTCTCTCTTAGACTGGAAACGCTTCCCCTATTTCTTCCGTAGCGGACCGGGAGAGCTTACTGGCGCTCTGCGAACCGGCTGAAAAGAAACACCGAGTCACTCGTACAGACTCTTTGTCGCAGAACTTGGCTTTCCGCTATTGGTCCTCCAGAACCGCTTGAAACAACTGGCCCCAGCTGGCGCATCAGACCGCAGTGAGGAATGCCTCGGGGCGGGTGGCGAAGGCAGGGTCTGCCCGCCAGTGGATTCCCGGGTGTCCCGCGTGGAGCAGGCTTGCCCAGCTGGGAAGCCCATCAAACCTCAGTCTTGGCCCACAGTGGGAGAGAGACCA
Organism: Pan troglodytes; assembly: GCF_028858775.2. NCBI lineage: Eukaryota > Metazoa > Chordata > Mammalia > Primates > Hominidae > Pan > Pan troglodytes. The sequence goes on along the minus strand of NC_072398.2, from coordinate 155,882,539 downwards.
GTGGGTCCCAGACGGAGGCCCTCGCCCGCTTTTGGCGACCTCCACTGGCGTGAATAAAAGCACCCCTCTCTTACCCTCAGAAACTGTGGGTAGCAAGGTCTAAAACGGAGTCTGGGACCGGTAAGTCCCAAGGTGAGCCCGTATACAGCTCTGCCATCTCTGAGGGGTTATGCAGATTCTGAGCAGGGTAAGTTTGTGGAAAGAACCTCTAGAAGCAATCTCCTAAAGTCTTTTTCCAGACTAATATTTATAATGGTTACACGTGATGGGCAAAAATCCAAAGAAACGGTCTCCTAACCCTGAACCAAGTGTGACATCCACAGTTTCAGAGTGGTTTTAGCTGAGATTTCACCTTCAGGGATCGAAGGAGTCGCCAACCAGAATTCCGCCAGAATCTGCACCTTCTTATGATCGCGAAAGTCTCCCCATCCTCCACCGCCTCCTACAGTCCTATGGCCCACTGTACCCTTGGCGCTGGTGCCCTGGAGGTGGGCGGTGAGGGCCGCGGGCCAGGGAAAGCTCGGGTCCGCAAGAGCAGGGCTCTGTTTCTGCGCCTGCAGTCCGCCCGGGAGTCCTGGATGCGCCTCCTTTGACCACGTTTTCTCTCAGGCTCCAGCTGTGCCTCGCCCCGGTCTCCACAGGTCTGACCCAGGCGAGTCCCTAGAAGGCGGGCAGGAGGAGGCGTAGCAGGCGCAGTTTCGGGAATCCGAGTTTCCGGAGATTGCCTGAGCACCGCAGAACCTCCAGGTTAAGTTCTCTCAAACGTGTGGTTACTCACCCCGAGGAGCTCAGAGGCAAAGGGTTCAATAGTCAAGTTGGTGGGGACTTTCCCTACTTAAAGTTATAATTTGCTAATTCGGATCTATTGCTTTTAAATATCGAGTTCCAGAGACCTCTGTCAATGCAGGCTTAATTTCATCCCACTGATGAAGGATGTTTATAAACGGCACCTGCAGTGCGAGCTGAGTGTGAAAATATCAGTTTTATGCCTTTTGATAAGAATTACCGAGGCAGAAGGCTTATTAGACGATTACAAATTTCGCAGCTGCTCGCAGCCCAATTAGGCAGCTCTTCGGGTGAGTGGAAGCTGTGGGGGTCAGGGCGGGTTGATGTTACCTCTCTCCAGCCCGGACCTCAAATCAAGGCCTGGCTCCACGGGATCTAGACCCCTTCCCTGCCCCCATCTGTTTTTAGAGAGATAGACTCAAGGCTTCCCTTGAGCAGGAGAGGCACAGCCTGGGACAGGACGCACTCCGAAGTCTCTCAGGCTGTCTTTCCCATGGGCTTGCAAAAAGCCCTGTGGTCCACGGATGTTGGTAGACGGCAGGGTGGGCCTGTCTCTGATTTTCAAATTTTCAATTTAGTAGGTAGGAACTGTCACGACGCAGGCGATTGCTTTTCCACCTGTGGACACACAAGATGATGTTTTTTTGATCAGAGTCTTCGTTCAAAATTGGAATCAATTGGCGTTTGGGCTAAAAACCCTCATTACTAAGACCAAACAAACAAACAAAAAACTCTTTTGATTTTTAGCCCAAGCACCCCTGTAAAGTAGGAAGATAACTTTTCCGTTGCCCCAGCCGAGGACGAGCGTGGGTAAGAGGCGTGACGCGAGCTCCAGGGAACCGGGCCACCAGGAAGAAGCTATACCTTCCTACGCCCACCCCTGACGAAAGGTCAGAAGGTCGTTGGACCCCAGACCGACAGGACGATCAGCCCTGGGATTCATAGCAAACACATTCCCCTCTTCTTGCACACTCGACCCCCAGCCAAAGGCTTATACCGCCCAGGACATAGAAATTGACTCACCGCCCAGAGGCTTACAGCTCAAGGAGGGGTGCGCGCAGCTGCACCCCGGGACAGGTGAGCATCCCACAGGGCGCCTGGAGTAAAGCGAGGCCAGACCAATCTTTCAGGTCTTCTGCTCCTGTCTGACGACCATTCTTCTTCCCCAAGCCCAGAAACCTCTAAAAATGAATCATTTTCTCCACTTATGCAGAGATAGACGCTCTTAGATCAAGGTTAGTATTTTGAAAACCTGACTGAGAGCCGCCTGATTAGGCGAGGGTGGGTGGAAAGACCGCATAAATGCCCGCACCCCCGCCCTGCTTCCCTAACACTGCTCCAGCTCTCTCTGGATCTCCAAATGACCCGCGCGATAAATTCTCCTCAACAGTAGCCAGACAGTACCCCAGATTCACTTTAAACCCTAACACACACACACACACACACACACACACACACACACTGTAATTAAATATCCAAACCGGACCTTTATGTTTAATTCCACTTTCAACGAAATCCTGCTCTATACACGACCTGATGGCGCCAATGTTCTGCACGACTCTGACTTCCCATTCGGAAGAGCGGTCTCCAGAACGATGCTATTTCATGGAAAATGCATTATGTGAATTTCTCCACCACCCCCAATACCGATTTCTGCATTTGATGAAAAACACAAGTCTTTCTGGTTCCCACGCACAAGTTAGCTTTTGGAAAAGTCAGTCCACCCCAATCTTTCAATTTCCTAAGAGGGCACAGATTAATTATATCGTCCTCCTCCCTTCGCTCGGTAAATTTAAACGAGATCTCCCAGAGAGGACCGGCAGGGGGATGGCTAATATTAACTTGTGCGCAGCTGCGCGAAAAGAAAAACAATGGCGATAGGAAAATGCTCTGAAGACTCTAGTGTTTATGGGAGAAAAATGCAATGGAGGAAAAACTAAATTTGTAGTGGTAACTCGGTCCCAGACTCTTACACAGGCTCACTTCATCACAGGAAAGGCTTTCTATCTCCTCCGTTAGCCGGCTGCTGACCGAGCTGGGGTCTGGGCAAGATCATTTCGCTCTTTTTCTTCTATACAAATAAGGCAAGGAGATAAGATATGTGTGTGTGCGTGTGTGTGTTTTACATATATATTTCCATCTAATTAAAGCAAAATCCTGTGATTCTGTTAAAGGCCTTTAAGAAATAGACTCCTAGATCTTCTTAGTTTCAGAAGTTTAGTTTTTTTAAATGGAAACAAAAATCATTAAAAAATAATCTTTTAACCAAATTTGTCTTTATACACTAAATAATGAAATAAAGTTTATACCACAAAGAGTCTGTTTAAACAAACACACCTTCCAATCTTAATCAAAATTACGGTACCCTGAATACCTCCCTCCGCCGCTTCCCCGCCCCGCAGTCAGAACTTGAGGCAGAAGACAAGGCTGCTCGGGCTTATATTTTGTCTAGGAGATGAAAGAGCAATACTCATTAGCAACATACTTTTGTCTTTCTTGTAGCCTTGATTTCAAATCTAGTCGCAAATCATAAGCTTTTGTGTTGCTCAGATGTTCCTTCTTTATCTTAATGAGAAAACTTTTCGGAAAGGGAGCGCGAACTGCTAGATAAGTCAGCTCCCAGGCTGCCAGGAGCGGTGGCATTCCTCGGCTACACCGGACAGCTGCGAGTTTCAAGAGAATGACTAAAACTTTCAAGTCACCCAGACCTCCACTTCCCCTTCTGCTTGCTGCAGAAAGAGATGTAACCTGAATCTTTGTTTAGGTTTGGGTTGGGGAGCGAGAATTTAAAAGTTATGGCAAATGCAGACAGCAGATTTTTTAAAGTCAAGTTAACAGGACATCCCCCAATTTTTTTTCTTTAGTACTAAACCTGAAGTCAGTTGGCGTGTTCTGATAAAGATTTTAACATGTAGAGAAGGCGGGTTTTCCTGAAAGAGGCGAAGCAATTTCTCCAGGAAAAGACTTTCCCCCACACGCCCCCTTCCTTTATATTAGGTTCCACCCTCTGGAAAACAAAACTTTTTTTTTTTTTCTTTTCCTGGAGGGACAGAGCTCAGTGAAGCTGGGAAAGGAATTTTAAGAACGGTTCATCAGAAAGTGGTCAGGCCACAGCGGCCTCTTTGGACGAAGACACACTTGTAGCATTATCCTTCTCGGCATCAGCTTTTATTAGTGGATCGGGGCGGGGGAGGGGGGAGATCGGCAGACACGGACAGCCTCTGACCCTCTGGAGTTGGTATGTGATAAGCAGCCCTAGCAGTGCCATGTATTGGAAGAACGATCAGATGTTTGTGTGTAAACTAGTAGCAAAGGACGTGCCGGAGCTGGCAGTTCCCCCTGAGAAGGTGAGCGAGCCGACGCCTGGCCAGACCAGCTGAATCGCAGTGTCCTTGAAACTCGAGTTGTGTGGGCTCCTAAACAAGGTTCAGAAACTACCTGTAACGGCCTCATCTTCAGACCTGGCAATTTTTTTTTTTTATTACGTAGTAGCGTTAGTCAGTAATCATTGCACTCCCTCCCCAAAAGCTCACTTAACCTGAGACATGGAGACTGTAATTTGGGAGATGAAGCCTCGAGCCTAAGGCGCTCTCAGGTCCATGTGAGTCGTGCTTTTGTTCTATTTGCTGTGGTGATCGTGGCGGTCCGGGAGAGTGGGTCGGGAGGACTGGGCGGCTGTCGGGTAGAACCGGAGACCTGGCTCGTTTCGTTCGGCTGCCCGCGGACACTTGCCTGCCCTGAGGCACACCTCCCTCTGCGGGGCTCCAGAAAGGCCTCCGGGATCCCTGGGCTTGCCGGGAGAGCCATTTTACCTAAAATGCCAAAAGAAAACCGCAGGGCACAAAACGAGTCACGCGGTTTGTCTGAGTAGACTGGGGAAGCTGACAAGCTCTCACCTCACTCGGGAGGCAGGACCTGTGGGTATTTGGTGTTTTAAGTTTGAAATCATCTGCAGCCTGTCTGAGGGCCTCAGCAGGACCCGCGCGGGGCGCCCCTATTTCTTTGCTCCGAAGCCGGTTGGGGACACCAGGCGAAAGCGGAGCTGTTCTGTTTAAACGCCCTTTGTGTGTGAGGACGCGGCCTCAGTGCAGCTACGCTGGGTCCCGCGTAGGGAGCGCACTCCAGAAAGGGAGGGTCTCGGCCGACGGTCCAGGAGGCCCCCAGGTTGGTATCTTGCCTGGTGCTTCCAGAGGGAGGGAGAAGGGGAGGTGAACAGTCAGAAATGCAGAAGTGCGAGTTCGGGGGACCCACCCGCCCCCGAGCTAGAGTTTTTGGAAACGAAAGCGGTCTAAGCCCAGAGACGCTGCGTTTTCGTTTAAGAACAAAACTCCAGCAAATACTTGGAAACACTTGAGTAACGCGCGTTGTTTCTTTAAAACATTTTGTCAGAGGTTGGGTGAGTTCTTGTAATGGCACAAATTAAATTCAGCTGGATATTTTCCATTATTCTACCCGCTTTTTGCGCTGGTTAAAAATAATCCTTTAGTAGCTCAAATGTTGACTTACTGAGCAATAAGTGGCAATTTACACCTTAAAGAAACGAGTGTAAATCACTCGCCACTCTAATTGCTGTAAGTTTACGAAAGAGCTGCTGGCTCGGTTTAATCTGAAGCATTTTCATTCAAATTGTCATCGGAACAAACACCAGGCTTCTTAAATCCCGCTGTAATTAGCTTTCAAGTATCCTATTAAACCTCTTCACCTTTCGGGCTATCCTATTCAAAAAGCCCCCTTTTAAAAATATATATGTGTCTTGCTCTTTTAATTGAGGTTATTAAAGAAATCAAGTTTCTTCTCCCACCCCCTCCTCAATCCTCTTTTCTTCTCTCGCACTCCACCTCCCACTGCCCCGCACCCCCTTTAGCCCGGTGTTCCCCGCTCCGCTATGATTGACGTCTGGAAAGAAAGAGCTTTGTGAGGGGATGATTGTTATTAACTTGTTATCCCCGGCGGGGGGGCGGGGAACCGACGTGCCCGGGTGAGCGCCGGAGACCCGGAGCCCGGGGAGCGCGGGACGAGCTACCAGCGCTCGGGTGGCGGCCGCCAGCGGCCAGCGAAGGAGGCTGCGCGCCAGCCCGCCCGCGGCGCCCGGGCTCCGGCGCCGTGACGGCTGCACGCGCTGCCCCGCACTCTGAGGGCCTTCATTAGCTCGCTCCCCGCGCCGAGGCTGGGGCGGGCAGCACGCTCGGAACTTCTGATCTGTTTCTCCATACTTTCTCCCCCTCCTACTCCGCAGTGTCAGGGGCTCATGTCAGAGGAGTGCGGGCGGACTACAGCCCTGGCGGCCGGGAGGACTCGGAAAGGCGCCGGGGAAGAGGGACTGGTGAGTGCGGAGGGGCTCGCGTGCTGGCAAGACTGGCCGTGGGGAGGCGGCGCAGGACGAAGGGCCGCTGTCCCCGCGCTCCTTCCAGGGCCCAGCTGGCCCCTCCTGCAGCAGACAGAGGACGGGGCGGGGAGGGTCTGGGTGGGGTGGGAAGCTTAGCTGGCCCGCGAGGAGGGCAGGGCCGCAAGACTTCTGGGGTCCGAATAGGTCAGGGGTCGGCAGCCCCGGCGGGTGCGTGGCCAGAGCTTGGACTCGGGGAAGAGGGCGAGAATCGTGACCTTAAGAAGCTGGGGGTGGAGTGGGGTGGCCAGGGGGAAGGGAGGGGAGGCGGTGGGGGCGCCCTTGTGGGTAGGTGGGATGCGAAGGCGAGGAGGGGTCTAGAACCGCCTGCGCCTCGCGGTTTCCTGCAGGTGAGCCCCGAGGGAGCGGGGGACGAGGACTCGTGCTCCTCCTCGGCCCCGCTGTCCCCGTCGTCCTCGCCCCGGTCCATGGCCTCGGGCTCCGGCTGCCCTCCTGGCAAGTGTGTGTGCAACAGTTGCGGCCTGGAGATCGTGGACAAATACCTTCTCAAGGTAGGATAGGGCCTCGGGTGCGAGGCCCAAGGGGAGCGGGCTTAGCGTGGGAGCTCTGGGAAAAGAGTAATGTTCCTCCCACCAACCTTTCCGTTCAAGTTCTGGGTGGAGGTTGTAGGCTTTCGCAGAAAATCAGCCCAGTTTAGGGCAACTCATGCGGTGGGATAAAGTGAGAAGAAATCCCAGACTCTTCTATGTCGTTGCAAAACAGCTAATGTGTGACACATCCTGGTCTGGACGCGCCGTATGTGTGTGGATGCGCTGGAGTCAGCCACCGGCTTGTAGTGGAAGGGAAGTGGAAAAACCCTTATCCATTCTGAGACAGAAACCTGCTTAGTTATTTTTCACCCAGCCCCGAATTATTCCTTTCTTAAACATCTTTGTTCCCTCTAAACGGACTGTGGTCTCTCCACCCCAGTGACGCCCACGCCCATGACTGCTTAGAAGAATTTTAAGTTGGTATGTATTAACTGATTCCCTTTTGCAGTGTCTCTTTTGGTGAAAGCCACTGTAAAGTAGCTTAAAGGATCTTTTCTGGACAAATTTTAAAAATACAGTCCTATGTTTTTTTACAGTTACCTGAGGCTTTTCCAAAGTAAAAGTTTATAGGTCCATTTAAATAAAAACCATTTCAATATCTTCCTGCTCTTATTAAGGTTTAATACTTCTAGGCCACTCAATGCTGTTGTTACGTCATCTTGAGTGCTTGGGGAGAAAATGGAAATTGATATAAAGTTAGACACACACAGCCTGGGAAGAAGTGTTTCAAGTGTGGTTTGAGAGTTGATTGTCTTAATTTGTTTTACTTTTCTCTTAAAATATTGTGGGGGAATTTTGGAGTAGAAATTTTGGCAGGCCACAGTTATCCACCTCAGTGCAGATCATGGTCCCATGTGTCTTAATCAGAATATCATGGGGTTTCAACTTAAACAGCTTTTTAAAACCACTATTTAAAATAATGGTCTCTCCTACACTGAATTAGTAGCAAACCAGTTCACTTTCTATTCTCTCCCCACCCTGCTTAGGTTTTCAAAAGGATTAATTATGGAGAGTATGTGTTCAAAATTCGTGTTAGTGGGTTTCTTTAAGTTTCTACCTCAACATACAAAGCTTCTTCATCTGTAAAATGGGAATGCTACCCTATAGATAAAACCTAGAGAAAATGCCAGAAGAAGTTTTGGTAAAAAGATTTTAAAATGACTAAATTAATCTTACTTGGTGGTTGATTCTTAAAGCTGGCAAATTAACATTGGCTTTCTCTTTAAATCTGCATTCTTAAGATTCCACTTTCAATGTTTCTAAAACTGAGCCTTTTGGATATTGCAAAATCATCTTTTGGGTTAAAACTAGCATCCTATTTTTAATGAGCCCTCTCAATAATTACCGTAATCTTTAAGAATGTTTCTGAGTAGACCTATGAAGGCTCTAACCCTTCACAGCAGAGAAGATATAGAAGGGTTATGATGAAGTGACATTTAACACACCCTCTGAAATAGATAATAGTTTCTAGTGTTAATCTTGTATACATTTATATATTATATATCTTTGTATTGTATAAAAATCTAAGTTAAGTGAGTTACATAAAGCTTTCCTTTGTAATAGGGCAGGAGTCCTCCCAATGAAGCCTTCCATGTACAGTATTATTGTACCACTTCTTGTATTCTTTAGTGTGTAATTTCTAACTAAAGTTTGATACTATATGATTGACAAAAACTGAATTATTAACCTTTATTTTCCATTTTGAGTACTTCCTGCAGAAAAGTTTGAGTTTAACTTGAGTCACTGATTAAAAAAAAAAAGTTAGACCTAGTATGGAAATATTATTTTAGGGTGTAAATAATATAGAAAAACACTATCTTGTGAGGCAAATAAAATGGAGTTAGAAAAGTATGACAGGAGTTAGATGCATTGATTACCTTGTCCAATAACTTCAGTGCTCTGTCCTTTGGGTAGTTTTTCTGGCTTGGTCCAAGTTGTATGTTTAGACATACACAGATTAGATTAATAGTAGGTTTATAGTCTCCAGAATCTCCTCTCTTCACCTTACTTTACTCCCTGGCAAAGAAATGGAAGATAAACAGACATTTTAGGAGGGAAGTGAACTTTGAAAAAAGGTGACAACCAGGTCTGGCTTTAGGAGGGAGTAAGAGAGAGGCCATGGCTCTTCCCCTAAAGCCTAGCTTTAAAAACAAAACAAAACAAAATCCTGGGTAAGACTGAAATACAGAAGGCCCTAAACAGTGGAATTTTAAAGGAAGCCTGTTCTTCTAAACTTTATACTGGTTGGTCCCATTTTAGGAAAAAAAATAAGGAAAATGCTTTTTTTATTTCCAAGGCAGTATTCAACATTGTTAATATTATTTATTCAGATTTCCTCAGATTTCTTTCTGTTTTCATTATTTTAAATATTGTCTATAGTGAGCATGTAAGTTCTAAGTTCTTGTAAAGACCAACACTTTTTGAATGTCATCAAAATGAGACTGTCATTAATGCTTTGGAAAGAGACACATAACTGTAATTAGAAGTCAGTAAAACTTTCAGCTTCGAAGTACCTTTTATATATTGCAGAAAAACATGTTGGACCGTAGTTCTAATTCGATAGACACATAGTCTTTATTATGGAATAGTTGAGCAAAAGCCATATCTCACAGTCATTTACTTTCCTATTTTAGTCATTGGATCCATTTTTAGGGTGTAATTGGTGTTTTTGTATGTTACTGTTCTTTTACATGACATTCAATTAAGCATAAATCAGGTTCTTGTGTCCACTTAACAAGAGCAAACTTTGGGAGCCTGCATTGCATGCAAGCCAGTTCTATCTAATACACATCTTCATACTCCAGGGCTAAAGTTGTAGCGCTTATAATATAATGGCAACAGTTTAAAGTGAAAGTAATTATGACTTGTTCCCTGGATTGACAATATTTCATGTTCCTATTTAGAAAGTATAAAATACTGGCCTTATTAAACACCATCTTATGTTTTACTACTTGAAGTGTAAGTGGAAAACAATGCTTGGGTGCTTTTTTAGAACCACTTATGATTAGATTTATTTTTTTCTCCTGTAGCCAAATCAATAAGCAGTTTTACCAATATACTTTACTACTTACTTCTATTGTTTCTGTTCAGCTGTTTAATATTAGAAGAGAACCCAGGCTTCTGCTACATCAACATTTAAATTTATCTGAGCAATTTCTGTCCTGTATAGGTAACTATCTTACAAACCTGCGTTTTCACTTTCTTTATTGCTCTGTTTAGGAGGTATACAGTTTATAATTGTTTAGCCAAAAAATAGGTTGAGAGAGTATGTGTTTTGTCTTCTTTAACCACAAGGTTTCATGCTGGGAAGAACTTGGTAAAATATAACAAAAAAACCTGTATGTAGGACTTTAAAGTAACCAAACTATTCCCTGTGTTCATAAAGGTTCCATTTAAGAAAGAAAGAAAAAGCAACCTGAATTCTTCAAAGGAATAGAAAATATTATAAACACAAAATGTGGCATATATTAGTATAAATTTTTGGTTGAGGTCTAAAAGATAATATATCCAGATACATGTTTACAAAAATGACATCTTTTGGATGAAAACATTCAGAGCATGTGTTAATATATTAAGGGGCCAGTTTTTTAAATTGCCCAATACACAAAACCAATGAATACTTTTCTTAAATATGATATTACAATGGCTTCTCTTCCCTTCACAGGTGAATGACCTATGCTGGCATGTCCGGTGTCTCTCCTGCAGTGTTTGCAGAACCTCCCTAGGAAGGCACACCAGCTGTTATATTAAAGACAAAGACATTTTCTGCAAACTTGATTATTTCAGGTATGTTATGAAGCTTTTTCTTAGTAGATACTTGAATAAATTATTATGCAAAGAGACTTTTGTAATAGGCTTTTTCTTGTTCAGTTTTATTTAATGAAGCCCAGTTTTTCTTATTTAAGAGATTTCAAAATGAGGGTGCTTTCCTGTTTGAGATATAATGTGTATAAATAAGCATGTTTATCCTTTTTGGGAATTCAGTAGACAAAAGTTAAATAATACTTTCACTTTGGGGAGTGAAAGTTTGAGGCATTACAAACAGGGAATCTTTTTTGCCGTACATAGGTATAAAGTATGAAAAACAAGATAACTTATGACAACGCCCCTGTTTGGTGGGAATGGTTAGATGAAATAAAATCATTATGGGGGAGAAAAATCAAGATTTTGTTATGCTTTTACCAGTTTACCATAGAATGATCCCTACTTATAAACCTATAAAATTCTAAGGGTTTGGCACCATGATAAACCATAGTATTCAGAAGAATTGACCATTCTGGTATAAATACACCAAATCTAATTCTGCCTCAAACTATTTCTTTTGTCCAATCTTCAGTTTCTGAAATTAGATGAGATATCACATTTTCTGCATGTGATCTCTGTGTAGTTTAAATTTAAGGTTTCTTCCAAGGTATAATTCTGTATGAACAGTTGTGTAGAAATTAAAATAATTCTCAAGAATGACTTTTAAAAATTACAACATATTTTCTTTATTTACTTTTCTAAATGAAAAATGTTCATTGTAAAACGGGGAAATTAATACTATATAATAAAGGCTGTAATACTAATTATGTTTGTACTCCATTTCAAAAAATGATTTCAAAGAGTTTAGTGATTAATTTGAATAAAAATTGCTAGGTAATTTAAAGTAATTTATGAGACCCAGAGTCTTCTTTAAAATCACAGAATTTTATAATTACCAAAAAGGCATATTTCTCAGCAGGTTTACTTTTTATTACTTCAATATTGGTAATAATTTGCTTCCTCATTCACTTGGGATAGGCTAATCTTAATTTTTGGTAGTAACTTAAAGCCCTTTGAAAGGTTTACTTTGAAAGATTTTACAAGTGAAAGTCTAGTTCTTTAGGATTTTTAAACTCCTTGCTTCATGTTATATTCTGAAATTTGTCTTTAGGATTCTATTTTTCAGAGTAACTAAAAAAACAAAGTGGTAATAGCTTTAAAGATGTATCTGTCAATAAATAGACACTGACTAATCTAGTGTGATTTGGGCATGCAGGGCCACGACTGTGATTGTAATAGGAGACATAACAAAGAGTTCCAGTCACTCAGGCTGTAAGAAGAAAAGAACTATTTACATATAGCTTTGGTATTTTAAGATTGACCTGCATTTAATGTCCAGTTAGGACTCTGAAAATTTAGAAAATATTTCCTTCCTTCTATGGATAACAATACAATAGCTTTTTCACCAAAGGAAACATTTCTGACTTTTCCTTTCTCACCCAACAGGGTGAAGAATTTCTGTTATATACATTCTTTGATAATTTCAACATTAAATATTTACATATTTTAACATCCTAAAAACGATATTTAAATCATTTTCTAATCATCTTAACTTGGTTTTAAGAAGTCATTATTTGTATCTTCAGTTTTTCAGTATAAATATCTTCAGCATACTTTTGCACTTTTAGATTTTCAGTCTGGAGAGTATGTGTGTTTATCTTGATTCTTTAAGTAAATTTATAAATATACTGATATTTGATACAACAAAAGGGATTTTAAAACTCATTTTAAAAGAAAACTTCAATCTTCTTTTAGAGGAACAGAGAAAAGGTCTTATTTTTATAAACAGGTTTGAGTTGTGACCCTGTCTCATCTTGATTTCTTATTATATTGACTTTTAGAAAAATAATTGATTCTTGTTTCATTCTCACAATATTTAAATACTTAGGTTATTTCAATGGGGTAACATAATGTGCCGGTTTAATATTCGACTGATGAATATCTCACCAGGCATTAAAATATTTACCTTCCACACCTCTATTTAATGTAGAAGGTATGGAACTCGCTGCTCTCGATGTGGGAGACACATCCATTCTACTGACTGGGTCCGGAGAGCCAAGGGGAATGTCTATCACTTGGCATGCTTTGCCTGCTTTTCCTGCAAAAGGCAACTTTCCACAGGAGAGGAGTTTGCTTTGGTGGAAGAGAAAGTCCTCTGCAGAGTACATTATGACTGCATGCTGGATAATTTAAAAAGAGAAGTAGAAAATGGTAAATATGTACTTAAATACTTTTGAGTCTTTTGAGACAGTGAATACAGGAATAAAAATAACTTTTCCTAAGGTCATCTTAATGCATTATTTTGTACAATGTATAAGTGTGGTAAAACTCATTAAGTACTCTACTGTTTGTGATGGTCTCTATTTGTTTATTTACAAGGAAAGCCATGGTGTATGTATTAGTTTTGTGCCATATTCTCAGGCAGCAGCTTTGAGTTAGGGTTTTGCTTTTCTTTTTGTAAATAGTTGTTTTCCTGTATTTGCTGGGCCTTAGATGTGTACTTCTAACTTTTTGAACTTTTCACTAAATATACAAGTCTGTAAATGGAATATTTTTTGTACAGTATATCTGTAGTATGTTTTAAAACTTAAGGGGTTTTGCCGTCTAGAAAACATATACAGTTACACAAAAAGCCAAGAGATATAAGAAACCTGTTATTGCAAGATGGGTGTACCCATTTGAATTACCAACATATATAGTGTGTTTTTTAAATGCAGGGAATGGGATTAGTGTGGAAGGTGCCCTCCTCACAGAGCAAGATGTTAACCATCCAAAACCAGCAAAAAGAGCTCGGACCAGCTTTACAGCAGATCAGCTTCAGGTAAGCATAACAATGAATTTTTGATTTTTGAAGCCCCTCCCAACCAAAAAAACAAAAAGTAACCTCCATGCTGCCCAAAAACATTTTTATGTTTTCTAAAAAATTAGCCTATGTGTTTTATGAAAACTAATTTGGTGAATATATGAAAACATACTTATTGCCCTAAAGTGTTTGCATTTCTAGCATCATAATATAATATGAAATAGTCATTCAAGTTTTGTTTCCCTGGGGTCTATTGGTATCAACATCAAAGTGGAAACAAAGTATTTTGTCCTGACTTCCTGATTGCATCGTTCTGAACCAGGCATTTATATTACTACACATAATTGCAATGGAAGACAAAATATTTTGAGACTCTGAAAAGAGACATACATGTCCCATGTGAGTCTATGGGACGCTAATGTGTTAGTCTTTGTAACAAACTGCAATGAGTCATTTAATGAACACGATTGTACGGTTTTTGAGTAGGAAATAATTGAAAGTGCCTTAAAGTAAATAGGAAACTACTGGTTGACTACAATTGAGCAGATTCCTTTATGTTTTTAAAGGTGGTAAAGGGAGTACTTCTATAATTTGATATTAAAGTTTTATTATGTCCCCTGAAAAGGGAGGGATTTTTTTTAGCTTAGTTGCCCTAAACATGATTGTTATAAATTTGATTTATACAAATTATCAAAATAATTAAATTACTCTTTGCTTTATAAACCCATATAATGATTCCTTCTGGCATTTTTGCAGATAATGAAATCATATTTTCTAAAAGATTAATGTGGCTGAGGTATTTGTTTCATGTTAAGGAAAAGTAACATTTATTGAACACCTATCACACTGCTGGGTGCCTATACATAGTATCCATCTTAGCTCAGACTTTAAAGGACATTTATGCAGTGTTAACAAATGAATAAAAGTAACTTTTTCAAAAATCACGTTTAGTATTCTAAGACCTGCCAGTATTTAAGATGGATACAAGTGTTTCAGGAGATAATTTTTATTTTGAGAATGATTTAGGAAAGAAACCTTGATGTGACACACATATTCCAAGGGAACGTGGCAATGGGAAGCACTCTAGCATTAAAATCTAGATCCATTCAGAAGAATTTTCCAAATGGATGATTGTTTCAGATTTCTTAATTTAGGCATAAATTCGATTTCTTAATTTAGGCATAAAGTACATAGTCAATAAGCAAAAAATGAAAGATAAGCCAATTGAAGGAAGTATCTCTGTTTGAGCCTTGCTTTCTGGGTTCTTCATTGGATTATTATGAAGATCACACAATGCCCTGTCAGAAGATGTGAGTACTTCTGAAAGACCTGGAAAAATACTCAGTCACTAAAGGTGTCTAGTTAAAATAGAATCTCTAATATAAATCTGTTTTCACAATGGTCTGTTCCCATGAAGGACTGGCTGTAATTTTAATAATTACAAGGTTGATAACTTTTATTTGATATAATAATTTATTATTAAAAATAAAATTGTGAAAATTTGAAACCACTGTAGATAGACACTTTTCTATGGGAAAATAATTACAAATACTAATTAAATAAAATGGGAATAATATTTGTGGAGGTCTTCTTATGCCAAATCCTATACCAGGCATTTATCTACTTTATCTCCTTTAACTTTTACAACAAACCTCATTCAAGAGTGCAGGAACTCCTCAAAGCAAACCACCAAGGGAATGGTTGAGAAGAGATTTGGAACCTTCTCCTCAAACATCTGGTCTCTTCATTTTGCTTGATCTTCCAGGAGACCATGAGTGGAAGTCTGTCTTATCAAAACTCCAATTAATAGCAGCAGCAGCTAAAACAAAAGAGTGAGATTTTGAATCTTGTAGATAGCCTTATGGTTAAACATGCATAAAATATTTAAGCCTTGCATTATGGTATGTAAATGTGATCTAAATCATAAGTTTTAAAAATTGTATATCAGAATTATAGGTTTTAAAAAATGAAAGCATATTACCATTTTCAGATTACTGATGAAAGCATAGGTAATATGCTTTCAAAGTATATTCTCATTCAATATTTATTAGCATTTTATCTTATGGAAGGGGTGGCTGAAACAAATGAGATACAATCTTTGTCCTAAAGTGGTTCTTTATAATTTAGGAATCTGAAATAGATATTTTAAAAAACTTTGAATCATTTATTTTAGCCAGACACTCTAATAAATTTGGTATCCTTATTGTCAAACTCTCCTACATTTAGGAATGCTGAATATTTTCAAGTAGAGCTTGAATTTGGCAAGATAATAAAATATTACATGTGACCAGTGAGTAAGTCAAGACTATCTAGTCAGTACCTGCTTTGGACAGAGGAGAGTTAAAATGGAAGGGATAAATAAGAAAAATTTCCAAAATTATTCTATAGAGATTTATGGGGAGAAAAAATAGTTTAAGACTCAGAGGATGTATTGGCAAATATATTTCAAATACCGTCCCATTTGTAGAAATGATATTTAAGAATTTCCTGCTAATATTATGGATTGCTTATTCTATGTAGAAGCACTCACTTAGTGATTATTAATATTAAACACACCAAAGTTAGCTCCTGCTTTAGTCTGTTTTCAGATTGAGTTACTGCTGTGCAGCCTCCTGACTTTTCTGGTAGATCTCCTGGCCTAAAAATGATGAGTGTCTACAGAGGCTCACTCCTTGTCCACGTTAGAAGAACTTGGAAAAGGAGTGAAGTAGGCTTCAGCAGCATTAGTGCCTAGAGAATAGTGAAACTAAGTAGAAATTAAAAGTACCTCTTTTTTCTTTTTGTGTGTGTGAGACTAATCATTGATACTATTGAAAGGAAGAACAATCAACTCATCTTACTTTTCCTTTAGAATATTTCAATTCTAAATGATCAGAGTTGTTTTGCTTTACTCTTTAATGAGAAATTACTTAATTAAATACAATTTGATTGCAGTTAAATTTGTGAATTTAAAAATGCATTTATGAAAGGCATGAAGTTTCTGTTTTGTAAATTATTAATAATGACCTTACAAAAAAAATCCCCAAATCTGTTCAACATTTTTCTATTTGAAAAATTAAAAAACAAAGACATAATTTGCTCGTTCTTTTTCTCTTTGGGGTTATTACATGTTCAACTGCATAGAAACATAACTCTATTTTCACAGGAAGATACCAAAGTAACACATTTGGAGTAGGAAAGAAAGAATAAAGTGAACTGAGCAAGAATAAACTTTTAAGCCAATTCTGCCCTTTTTTAAAAGCAAAAATCCATGTTCTGTTTACAGTGAGTCTGTAGATACAATATAGTTAGATGGGAAGCCAAGAATACTTAATTCTAGAAGGGTAAATTTGTAAACCTCAAAATTTGTAAACCTCAGAAGGTTTCCCAGAACAATATTGGCCTTTTTTTCTACACTGTCTTCAGATTTTCCTTACATTGCCAAGTTTTACTCTGTCAGAAACTCTTAACATACTCTCTGACAGAAAGGGAGTTTAACTCCTAGGGATACGAAGAATAAGACATTCCCCTTGATCTCAAGGAACTCACTTTCCACTATGGAGATAAACTTGAAAACAAATTATTTAGCTACCCTGTGACAAGTGCAGTGGCAGAAGATAGTATTATATGAGGAGCATAGTGGAGAATGCAATTAATTTTGCCTGCTGAAAAGAGTAAAGTCCAGCAGTGCTTGAGGTCTTTAATAGATTGGTTACCCACATCCTGTGCCTGTAGACAAGCACAATCACATTGGGTGCCAAACTGTTCTCTCTCATTCTTCATAATAATACATTTTTTACATTTTGTAATGCTTCCCTCAGTTGACTGACTTTTAGTAATAAAATTCAAGTATCTCACTTAATTCTCATAATGATTCTCTTTTCTGAAAGAATTCAAAGTTTTTGGCTTGTGCTTATATTCTGGTACTCTCTCCCACACTACTCTTCTCCCTTTATCTTTTATTATAGGTAGTCATTGGCATGTCGGCATCTTTCTGCCAGGAAATTAAATCCAAAGAGTTTTGTTTCATGTTTCACTATCTCTTAGCACTTGGCATAGTGGTTTCAATCCAAAGTCTTACATCAGAATCACCTGTAAGCTTTTAAAATATATACATGTTTAGACTCTGGTAAATTCTTATTCAGTGGACTGGTGAGTGTCTCTTTTTAGACACCTTTTTTTTTTGCATAGAGCTAGTGCTCAAAACTATGATGGAGTTGTTACAATTAAGTGGAATCCTTCTGTTGATCTGTATACTATTAGGTATTAGGGGCCTTGAACATCTTTAGCTCAGGAAAGGTTGGAGACAAATGTGATATGATTTTTGTATTAAGTTTTCAAATGTTGGCAATTTTTTAACAAAATGGAAAAAACAATAAATGAAACTATTGCTATTTGATTTGTGGGTTATAAGATTGAAAGAAAAGAAAAGATGAGCTTATTTTTAACAGCATAGTTGAGAGAGTTTTACATTGAAATGGATTTTTTTAAAGTTCTCAGCATAGCAACTTGTGTATAAATTTACAAAATATGCATTCGTTTTCACTTACACATATTTCCCCATACCGATTTTCAAGTAACAAAAGTATCCCATGTTCTTGTGCATGTCTTACCTCTTATGATAAAAATGCAGGAAGAAGACTGAGCTGCTTGTTTTTAGCTATTTACTACATACATGTTTTAAACAACAGGTTATGCAAGCACAGTTTGCTCAGGACAACAACCCAGATGCACAGACACTCCAGAAATTGGCAGAAAGGACAGGCTTGAGCAGACGTGTGATACAGGTGATTACTTTACTTTTTTTTTTTTAAGGTTTTTAAAAAATAGATATCGGGTCTCCCTATGTTGCCCAGACTGATCTTGAACTCTTGAGCTTAAATGATTCTCCCACCTCAGCCTCCCAAAGTAATGGGATTACAGGATGAGCCACTGTACCTGGCCACAGGTGATTAACTTAAAGGTCAATCAAGAGAAACAAAAAATTCTAATTCTGGGTATTTATAAGTATGCATTGGGGTTTTTTTGTGTGTGAAGAAATGTGAAAACATTGCTTTCTCATTTTAAGTCTCTTCACATTCTAAATCAAATTTTTAAAATGTAATGATTATCCTGCTTGGGCTAGGCTACCATTTGTCAAATGAGTCTTTGCTCATGTTACTTCATTCAGTACTCACAGCAACCCTAAGATCCTCAGGCTAAACATGTTCCAAGATAAATCTTGCTCTAAGGTCAGTGTTTTTTCCTACTTTTTTTATGATTGTGTGTGTGATGGCTGCTGATGGCCTTTGCCAAAGATCCAGGGAGAGGAACTGGTGTGAACAAAGCTGAAAAGTGATGAATTAGTGCAAGTTTTTTCAAATGTAGAATTTATGTTTGGAAATAGTGGGAAATGAAATTGTTGGAGTTAAAGTTGGAGAGGCCTGTGAATGCAGAGTTCTCTTATGAGCAGGTAAAAGCCATGATATGTGATTTTAGGAAGAAAGGGCTAGTCACAGCACATGGGAAGAACTGGAGTTGGGAGAGACTAGATAGAGGTAAGCAGCTTAGTTGGAAGGCTGGAATGCCCAGCAAAGTAGTGTGGTTTTGTTGTTGTTGTTGTTGTTTGTTTTTTGTTTGTTTGTTTCTGAAGAGACACTTAACTGGGGTAGAATTCATTTGGGAAACTTTTTGAAACAGGGTCATGGGTGGCCTAGGCTGGAGTGCAGTGGCGCAATCACAGCTCACTGCAGCGACCTCCAGGTCTCAGGTGATCCTCCCACCTCAGCCTCCCAAATAATTGGGACCACAGTTGCACACCACCATGCCTGGCTAATTTTTAAATTTTTGTAGAAACAGAGTCTCACCGTGTTGCCCAGGCTGGTCTCAAATTCCTAGACTCAAGTAATCTTCCTCCCTTGGCCTCCCAAAGTGCTGGAATTATTGGCAATGAGCCACCATGCCCAGCTGAGAAACATTTTATTGAGTGAACACTGATGACAGTTGATGGATGCTAGAAAGACAAGAAAGAATTGGTAACTGCAATGGGGAAGCAGAGAGGAGTCAAAGAGTAAATGACTCTGCCAGGCTCAGTTGCTCACACCTGTAATCCCAGCATTTTGGGAGGTCAAGGCAAATATGTCACTTGAGTACAGGAGTTTGATACCAGTCTGGGCAAGATGGTGAAACCCCATCTCTACAGGAAAAAAAAACAGCCAGGCATGCTAGTGTGTACCTGCAGTCCCAGCTACTCGGGAGGCTGAGGTGGGAGGGTCACCTAAGTCCAGGAGGTTGAAGCTGCAGTCAGCCATGATAGTACCACTGCACTCCAGCCTGTGTGATGGAGTAAGATCCTCTCTCAAAAACGTCAGTGACTTATAAATTTCAAGTCAAAGTAATCTTGGGAATGGTGCCATTGACAGGAATGTGAAAGTCAAAAGAAAGCTGGATTGGAAGTTGGACCCTTTTAGCTGTGCTAATTATGCAGTGATGGTGGCAGTTAACTATGCAAACAGGTATTTGAAAGAATGAACAGGACTCAAGCAAAGAGATCTAATGCGATGAAATTAGATAAGATCCTTTAGAAAGAGATCATAGGGTATAAAAGGTGAAGAACGGGTTTCAGAGAGGAGAGCAGGGTAAGAGGTGCTATTTAAATGGGACGTAGTAACAGCCAGAGTTGAGGAAGGAGTCGGGTGGAGAAGAAGCATGGAACTGAAGAAGTGGGGTGAATTCAAGAACGAGATGGCCAGCTATGTCAAGATTATCAGAGAGACCAGGGAAATGGAAAATAATTTTATTTCTTTTTTTTTTTTTTTTTTCGAGACAGAGTCTCTGTCACCCAGGCTGGAGTGCAGTGGTGTGATCTCAGCTCACTGGAACCTCCGCCTCCCGGGTTCAAGCAATTCTCCTGCCTCAGCCTTCTGAGTAGCTGGGATTACAGGTGCAAGCCACCATGCCTAGCTAATTTTTGTATTTTTAGTAGAGACGGGGTTTCACCGTGTTGGTCAGGCTGTTCTCAAACTCTTGACCTTGTGATCCGCCCGCCTCAGCCTTCCAAAGTGACGGGATTACAGGGGTGAGCCACCGTGCCTAGCCGGAAAATAATTTTAAATAACACTGGAAGTCCAAAAAATTTAAGGAGTGAAAGCAAGTAACCATAAAAGGCAAGAGGAAACTCAGGGAGGGGAGAGGCAAATGTCTTCATTGCACATATTATATTTTGTTTCTTAATTTGGGTGGTTGATACATGGGTACTTATTCTTCTGTAAGCCTAAAGGTTTCATAATTAACAAATCACCTGTACGAAGAAGCAGATGGAAAAGACCTGATGATACTGCAGCTTCTCTAAAGACCTAGGGTTCACAGTGTTTTAATTGACTGCAAGGTAATGAGGCTGTCTTAGGAGACAAGTTCTACCACTTCAGCACTTTCAGATATCCAGATTATTGTGCTTATTTCAGAGTGCCAAATTTTAAGAAGGGACTAATAAGCAATCTGAAAAACATACTACCTCAAAGGCTACCAGGGTTGTGAAAGATTTAGATCATGCCATAATATTAAAGGCAGCAGGGATATTTATCTGGAGATAAGGCCAGGAGATGGTAAGAGAAAGAGTAATATCCAGAGTAGGTGTCTTTAAATATTTGTGAAAGGCTTCCCTGCAACGGAATGTAGAAAAAGGCACTGGTGTTCACTCATAATGAATTTTTTCATTATTGAAAGGCTACACAAATGGCATGGACTACCAAGGAAGGTAGTGAGTTTCCTGTGCCTGGGAGAACAGTTTTCTTTGGCAGGTAGTTCCGACTCCATGGGCTAAAAGTTCCTTCTAATTTAAGACTCTGTATATTCATAACAATGATAGCTTCAGGTAAGTCAGATGCATGACTTATATCATTTTGAAGTTGGAAGCAAAGAAGAAGGAGAGTTTTCTTAGAGCTTTTCATATTTGAAGGACTAAGGAACACAGGCAGACATCTGTCATGTAATTTCCAGGCATTTAGGTTACTAGTACTATGAGCAAGTTAACTTTGTCCTAAGCCCTACCATTTGGAGAATATATTTTGAATGTTGGCTTTCAGTATGTTAAGGTTGAACATTAAATATTTTTGATATGATTCCAAAGGAAAGAGTACTAGCATGCTTATGTGTTTATTATTTGTATCTATACATAGGCTCACTATATGTTGTAGCCCTTCAGAGTATTTTATAAGAATTACTGTGATCTCAAATAGTAATCATACTTTCCCTCAGCCTCCTTCCTAGCATTGGGCATAATATTTTAGAAAGGTAAGAAAAAAGAGTTTTTATTACTAGACTTCTTCTAATATGCAAACTAGGTCACCCAAAGATTAGGAGGAAACTGGTCTGATACATGGAGAGTTTCACGTTTCCTAGTTACAAATATGCTTAGTAAGACATTTGTAATAAAAGCAGAGTGTCCTTATACTGAAGTCAAAGAATAAAGATGAGTGATTTTTTTCCCCACACACTGCATCCAGATACAATCACTGTTCACATACTCTTTCAGATAAGTGAATTATGACTTTTATGTTGTGCAGAGACAGAGTAAACTATTGCTATTTCTTCCAATCAGTGTACTAGGAATACCCTTCCATATTAACATCATATTTATTGCCACATATATTGAGCATAGCACAATTTATTTAGCTTCCAATTTTTCACTATTATAAAATGCTGCCATGAGCAACATTGTATATCTACCTTGCGTGCTTGTTCAATAGTTTCCTTAGGATAAATTTCTGGAAGGGAGATTGTTGAGTCCCAAGATAAAACATGCATAGGGCCTTTATACAAACATGAAATCTCTTTGCCTTTGAGAAAGTTCATACAACTTTATTCTGCCAGGAGCTACGTACAAGAGTTCCTTTTCCCCAACTCTGAAGAATCCTGAATACTGTTACTCTTTTACATCCTTTACAATTTAATAGTTAGAAAAGAAAATCTCATTGATTTTATTTCTGTTTCTTATATTATCAATGAGCTTGAACAAATTAGTTTATTTTTTCATTTTTAAGACCGTATGTTTTTAGCTCACTCTTCTGTTGGGTTATTTTCTCTATATCTTACTGATATTTATTAATCCTATCTGTCATGTTAACCTTTCACGGTTCATCAATTTCCTTTTTATTTTTTCCACACAGAACATTTATATTTCTATGTGTTTAAATCTCCCAGTCTTTTGATGGTTTTGGCCTTTTTTTTGTTTTGTTTTTCTTTTTTTGAGATGGAGTCTCACTCTGTCACCCAGGCTGGAGTGCACTGGCACAATCTCAGCTCACTTCAACCTCCGCCTTCCGGACTCAAGCAATTCTCCTGCCTCAGCCTTCTGAGTAGCTGGGACTACAGGTGCGTGATACCACACCCAGCTAATTTTTGTATTTTTTGGTAGAGACGGGGTTTCACCATATTGGCCAGGCTGGTCTCGACTCCTGACCTCGTGATCCACCCACCTCGGCCTCCCAAAGTGCTGGGATTACAGGAGTGAACCATCGCGCCTGGCCTTTTTGTTTTGTTTTGTTTTGTTTTTTGAGATGGAGTCTTGCTCTGTTGCCCAGGCTAGAGTGCAATGGTGCAGTCTCAGCTCACGGCAACCTCTGCCTCCTGGGCTCGAGCGATTCTCCTGCCTCAGCCTCTCGAGCAGCTGGGACTACAGGCATCTGCCACCATGACTGGCTAATTTTTGTATTTTTAGTAGAGATGGGGTTTCACCATGTTGGCCATGCTGGTCTTGAACTCCTGAACTTGTGATCTACCACCTCGGCCTCCCAAAGTGCTGGGACTACAGGTGTGAGCCACCATGCCGGGTCTAGTTTTGGCCTTTCTTATGCTTCCATATCTAGAGAGTATTTCAATGTTGCCTTTTGTTTTCTTAAACTTCTATTGTTTCAATTATTTACGCCTAAACTTTAATTTATCTGGCTTGGTTCATGGGAGATAGGGTTTTATCTATTTTTTTCTCTCTTTCAAACTCTATCAGTTTTCCCTAAATCAGTGAAACATGCTTTCCCAATAAAATAAAATCCCATCTTTGTCATATATAAAATTATTATATTTGGCTTTTTGTCTGGGCTTTCTAAAGGTTTCATTCTCTGCATTAGTATTTTGCTTTTCCATTATATCTACATGGCCTGATTTTAGCTTAGTTTATGATTTAGAAGTCAAAAAATTTAAAGTAGTTACTCAGAAAATGTTAACTCTTGTTGGAGGTTTGCAAACAAGAAGGAGGAAATTTTGTCAGTGAGGAGAGTCAAAAGGACTTATATTTGATTCTGAAGCTGGGTAGCATTCATGCCAGAAGGAATTTCCTGATGTCTGGAATCTTAAACTATATTTTGCTCTACCAGTTAGTTACATGATACTTTGTTTTTGCAAACCTCCTTCTGCTTGATTACCTGTGGATGATCTTTCCAAGAAGCTGCTTAACAAGATAGTTATTCTGCTGTTTATATTATACCTTCTTCATGTTTATTTACAAAGTTTGAGTGTTTTTTTTTTTCAATCAAAAGATGGTGTTTCTTTTGTTTTACAACTGCATAGGTTCCATTCAATATGTAATTTATTGGAGACAAAAAGATACTTTGAAGAAACTCTGGGAATCACAGTGCAACATGTTTTAGGTTATATGTAGTCCTCTGGCGTATGTGTCTTCTGGGTCCCATAAGGGAAAAAGGCCAGTGGCAGTGGTTCCCCCTTACACATTGGAGAATGAGTAATGTCATCCTATTTGGGTGAGACTAGTGTTAGTAGTGACATCTATTGTTCCAGAGCCTGTGGGCAGAACTGTGGAGTTTGGGGTGTGGTCTATAGGTATCTCTGAGTCTCACTAACACTCCAGAGAACAGGGATGTGGAGGAGGCTGTGACTTCCCACTTGTCTTACTGGTGGATACCTAAGTCTTGTCCCAGAAACATTCCTTAGCTGCTACTTTTCAGCCTCCTGCTCAAGGCTATATACCCCACTAGATTATTAATTTTTTATTCTTTTAGTTTTTATCACTCTTGAGAGTATACTTTGCCAACCTTCTATTTTTGTATGCCAGGGGCAGGGTGTAGTTCCGAAGTAAGGCCAGCTTTTTCTTATAAATTCTTTGCAGCTTCCTTTTATTTCACATTAATCAGCCCTGATTGCCTTGTGCCATCAAGGCCCTACCACCAGCCTTGAACAGACTTATGCCCCTGATGTTTTCCTGGCCTCATATCCCTGATCCCAAAATGTTCTCATGCTAAGTTTTTATCCCTTCGCCTCTCTTTCCTCTCATGACAGAATTGTTTGGAGTGATGGAAAAAAAGTGATACAGTATTTTAATGAAGAAACACTCTCTCTTTTTTTTTTTTTTTTTTTTTTTGAGACGGAGTCTCGCTCTGTCGCCCAGGCTGGAGTGCAATGGCATGATCTTGGCTCACTGCAAGCTCCACCTCCCAGGTTCACTCCATTCTCCTGCCTCAGCCTCCCAAGTAGCTGGGACTACAGGCACCCGCCACCATGCCTGGCTAATTTTTTGTATTTTTAGTAGAGATGGAGTTTCACTGTTTTAGCCAGGATGGTCTCGATCTCCTGACCTCGTGATTCACCCGCCTTGGCCTCCCAAAGTGCTGGGATTACAGGAGTGAGCATTCTGGGCAGCCTAGACTGACCTGGATGTAAAGCTCCACTTGCCCTGAATTTGCTTCTTTTATTTCTGCAGTAGAGTGGACAGCAGGGTGGTTAGCACTTTACATTTTGTGAACTCTCATCAGTGGATGTGTTTGTATTTAATTCTACTTAAATATTATGAGTTTTTTTCTTATTAAAGACCTGACCTTAACATGCTTCTTAGGGAATAGCCTATGTATTCACCAAGAGAAATTGAACTCAGCAGGTTAAAATCTGACTGGAATAACTGAATCAAGAGGTTTGTAGAAAGCTTTAAGTTCTCAGTAGGGATTTTAGTCATTTGAACAAGGATTTGAAATAAGTCCAGCAGGTGCCTAAGAATACATTTAGTAGTCTTTTTTTTTTTTTTTTAAAGTTCTGATTAAAAGAGCTTTTTCTGCTTTTCTTTTTGTCCTAAATACCAGTAGTAAAACCAAGGAGATTTCTCTGGAATTCTTGAGGGCCCTTCCCCACCTTTTCTGGGGAAGATGCCGATTTAGTATAGAATTGGCTTTTATTTTTATTTTTTTAAAATCTAATGGAGTTTTTGGGGTATTTTTGTTTTGGCTTTTTTGTTGTTGTTGTTTTGTTTTGTTTTGTTTTGTTTTGTTTTTGAGACAGAGTCTTGCTATGTCGCCCAGGCTGGAGTGCAGTGGCGCAATCTGAGCTCACTGCAACCTCTGCCTCCTGGGCTCAAGTGATTCTCCTGCCTCAGCCTTCCGAGTAGCTAGGATTACAGGTACCAACCACCACGGCCAGCTAGTTTTTGTATTTTTAGTAGAGACGGGGTTTTACCATGTTGGCCAGGCTGGTATTGAACCCCTCACCTCAGGTGATCTGCCTGCCTCAGCCTCCCAAAGTGCTGGAATTACAGACATAAGCCACAGCACCCAGTCAAATCCAATAGAGTTTAATAATTGCATTCAAGGGGTAACCTTAACATTTGACCAACTCAAATTCAACAAACCAAAATCCCTTAAGCAATTGGTCCCCTTTCCTACTTAAATAGAATTGGCTTTTAGGTAAATCACCAGAGAGCTATCAACTGAGCAAGAAAAATGACCACTGTTATTTGGACTAAAATGTTTCTTTTCTGTCTATAGAACTTTTATAAAAGCTGAGTTACATTTATGCAGTGCTTGTGTGGTAGTGTGATTGAGGTTGCATTCATTTTTTAACTGAGTTGATAATGTGCTCAGAAGCTGGTGTGTAACCTACCTACTTCTCTTGCTTTTCTCCCTGCTCAGGTGTGGTTTCAGAATTGTAGAGCACGCCACAAGAAACACGTCAGTCCTAATCACTCGTCCTCCACCCCAGTCACAGCAGTCCCACCCTCCAGGCTGTCTCCACCCATGTTAGAAGAAATGGCTTATTCTGCCTATGTGCCCCAAGATGGAACGATGTTAACTGCGCTGCATAGTTATATGGATGGTAGGTATCCCAACATTTAACGGCTGTCTCCCAGGCAATCAGCAACTGGTAACTTCTAATATTAGATTATTGATACAATTCACATTTTGAAATATTACCTCAGTAGTAGCTGAAAAATATTGGGGGGGGGTGCAGTAGAGAGCAAAATTATCCAAACATTTTTATTTCTGTGATTACATTTTAAGGAAGAAGTTTAATACTCACCTTGCAGCTAAGATGCAAATATTAATAATGACTCAATGCTTGATCTTTACTTAGAAATTTTTTGTTTGTTTTTACCGGTAAATATTTAAATACTTTATTTCCTGTGATCAGAGCAAGTGTTCACTCAGATCTTTAGATGGGAGTTTAATAAGTTTTGTTAAAGAGTTGTTTTTTATAGAAGAAAATCATACATTTAGAAGAGTGCATACGTAATAACTATTCAGCTTGATGAATTAATAAAATGAATGTATCCATATAGATATTGCCCAAAGTAGCAGATATAATTAGCATTTCAGAAGCCTCTCTTATGTCTCCTTCCAATTATTATCCTTTTCTCCCAAAGTAACATGGCACTGATTTCTAAAACCACCCTTTAGTTTTGCCCTTTTTGAACCATACAGAATGTATTTTGTGTCTCACTTCTTTCAATTACATTGTGAGATTCACCTATATTATTGTGAGAATCTGTTGTTTTCATTGTTATATAGAAATCCACTGTAGGAATATACCACAATTTATCCATTTCCTGGTTAATAGATATTTGTGCTTTTTCCAGTTTGTGCTTTTATGAATATGCTGCTATGGACTTTATTGTACATGCTTTTTGTGCACATTAATTCACATTTCTACTAGATATGTACCTGGGAGTGGGACATAAGGTCATGGGCTACACATATGCTCAACTTCAGTCATTCTGACAGATAGTTTTTCACAGTGGTTGAACCAGTTTACACCTTGACCAGCAGCAAGGTTCAAGGTGCTTCACATCCTCACCAACACTTGGTATGGTGTAACTTCCTGATGTTAGCAAATTTGATGATTGTGCAGTGCAATCTTATTTTAATTTGCCTTTCCCTGATGACTGAGCATTTTTTCATCAGGCATTTGTATATTCTCTTTTGTGAAGAGCTGTACAAGTCTTTTTGTCTTTTGGCCTACTGGCTTGTCTTTATTATTTATTTAAATGGATTTGCTTAAGTTCTT
This sequence comes from Pan troglodytes, assembly GCF_028858775.2. Lineage (NCBI taxonomy): Eukaryota > Metazoa > Chordata > Mammalia > Primates > Hominidae > Pan > Pan troglodytes. Next base: position 155,854,977 of record NC_072398.2, on the reverse strand, counting down.
CATGTAATCTGCATATAAAGCTTTTTGATAATTGTATGTGTTTAGAATATTTTCTCCTACTTAGTAGCTTGGCTTTTTCTACTCTCTTAATGGAATGTTTCATTGAGCACAAGTTCCTAATTTTAATGTAGTTTATTTCATCATTTTTCCTTCATGAGCCATGCTTTTTTTGGTGACATGTGCAAGAAATTGTTTATACTCAAAGATAATGAAGATATATCTTCTATGATATCATCTAGAAACTTTGTTTTACCTTTGCTGTGTAGATTTACAATTCATTTGGAACTGAATTTTGTGTGTGGTGTGAGGTAGAAAGTGAAGCTTTTTTGTTATGTTGATGAAAATAGAAAATGTCCAGCTTCTCTGTAGAGACATATTTGCCATAAATCAAATGTCCATATGTTGTGTCAATTTCTGTACCTTCTGTTCTATTTTATTGGTCTATTTATTTTTGTGTTGCTACTTAATCATTCTAATCATGGTAGGTCTATAATTTTTAATATATGATAACGCGTTTCTATTTTGTTGTTATTCAAGTTTGTATTGCCCATTCTTGGCCCTTTATGTTTTCATAAAATTTACCTACTTGTCTATTTCTACCCCAAAAGGGAAAACAATTAAGATTTTGATACAATCTATTACAGCAAATATATTGATCAATTTTAGGAAATTGCCATCTTAACAGTATTTTCTTCCATACCATGAACTTTAGCATGTCTTTCCATTTGTTTAGATCATCTTTAAATCATCTCTTATGATTTAGAGTTTTCTGTTTAGTAATCTTGCACATCTTCTGTTAAGTTTATCTCTAAGTATTTCTTTTGATTCAGTTGTAAGTGGTATTTTCTCTATAAGTAGAAATCTGGGTTGGTAGTTATTTTCTTTCAGCACTTTGAAGATATGATTACCTTGTCTTCTGATTTTCATTGTTTGTTTTGCATATGGATAGCTAATTAACCTGGCCCCATTTATTGGTAAAGTCAGCTATTGACCTTCTTGCTCCTTCGAAAATAAACGTCTTTTTTCCTCAACTTTTTTCTTTGTGTTTGTCTTGAAAAAGTTTTATCATACTGTGCCTGGGTGTGCTTCTTGAATATGTAGTTTGATGTCTTTCATTATGGAAAATTCTCAGCTTTTGCCTCCTCAAATATTGTTTTTGCTCCTATGAAAAATTTTTCTTGTTTTCTTCTGAACTATTTTTCTAGTTCACTAATGCTCTCTATATCTAATATCCTGTAAAAAAAAAATCATCCACCGACTCCTTAATTTCATTTATTATGTTTTTCAGTTTTAAGATTTCCATTTATATGCTGAAATCATCCATTTTGTCACTTTATCCTTATTTAAATTGTTATACTAAAGTTCAGGTGTGATAACTCCAATATCTGGATCTTTGGTGGGTCTATTCTGTTTTCTTAATTTTCCTCTTTATTTTCTTTCAAGTCATGTCTTGTTATTTGTCTTCTTATTTGCTATTGCATTTCAGATGTTGGGTATGAGTAACTAAAAATAATTTGAGGCTGTGGATGATATCTTCCACTAGAGAAGATTAGTTTTACCCCCCAGGTAGTCAGAATAGGGTGAAATCAACTTAATCCAATCAGGCACAAATCCTTAAGAGGGCTGGTGTATTTTTGTTTTACTACTTCTTGGAGTTAGCCCTTTGGAATCACAAATGAATCCCTGTTTTGTTTTGTTTTCTGTTGTTGTTTTTAACTAGGGCTTCTCCTCTTCAGCGGGCCCTGCTCTTTAATTTTTGTTTCTCACCACTCTGCCAAAGTCTAACTTCTGAATGCTCTGCTAAACTTCTTGGCCTATCAGACATTTGTTTTGTTTTAAATTGTCACTATCCTTGTGGGAGGAAAAGCATCCTCATTTTCTTTCCCTCCACTCTGGGACTTTGTAAGTCCTCACTACTTAAGTGTCTTTCAGATGCCTTCAAACAGATTTTAAAAATTTTGTCCAGATTTCCTAGTTGGTCTCAGAGAAAGGTTTGGTTTGAAGCAACATAGCCCTTGCTGAAAGCAGAAACTTCGTTTTAAGTTTTGGTTAGATAAAAAATCAGAGCCTGTACTGTTGTTGCCATTTACTTATACTAGCATTAAAATTGTGTGTGTTCACATGAAAGACAGTAGTGTTGCTTGAGTCCAGTGTGTTTTGATGTATGCTTAGGGAGGAGGTAATTAAACATTAATGAAAGAAACTTGGGGAAGATCATCCTATACAAACACCTTCATGAGAAAGCTAGCAGCATCTCTGAAGAGGAACCCATGTCTTTCTAGCTTCAGGGTGAAGTGCAGTGAATGGGGTATGGATGGAGGACATTAAAATGGCAAAATCTTGTGGCCCCAAATAAAGATTTGGGGGTAAAACTGTTCCTGGACTCTCACTATGCTGAATAGGTTAATGCTTCTGCTGAGGTCAGTGGAATGAGTGTAGCTTGGTGCCCTCAGCTATAATGAGTGATGAAAACATTGCCTTGGATTGTTTTTGTTTGTTTATAAATCAGTTTTATGCACCCTACAAAACTGATCCACAAATTTCTTTCTATTTTGTAGCTCATTCACCAACAACTCTTGGACTCCAGCCCTTGTTACCCCATTCAATGACACAACTGCCAATAAGTCATACCTAATTCTGTTTTCAGGGATAGACTTGATTAAGGATATAAATTTGTCATTTATTATGTATAAAAGACCATTGAAAAGATATTACTGTTAATTTTTTATTTAACACCTAAAGCATTTCCAACATCACTTTGCTGCCCAGGTATGTATCTATAGTTGGCCTGCAAGACACTTTTATTGATTCTTCATTTTTTGTAAAACTTATGTTTACAAGAAGAAAACAAATCAAAACATTTTTTGTATTGTCTGGAAATAGTTCACTCTAGTGTGTATCTGTTAATTTATTTGTCATCAAAAGAGCACTTTGCCTAAAAGAAAGGACTGACAAGTGTGCAAAATGTTTACAATCTTTTGTGAAATTGTAGTTTATCATTAGTTTGTATCTGTAAGTTATTGTTATAAATATTACCTGTATTTTTTGTTATATACAACTTTATACTTTGAAGCTTGTATCTGTGAATTTGCAACTGAAATTTATTTTGCCAATGTTTTCTGAATGAACTGAATAAAGCTTCTGTTGTAGCATGCCATGCAAACACATTATTGTGTTTGTGGTTGATGAATTATGGCTGTAAATAACACTATAGTTTAATAAGCCCACCATTCTGAGTTTATTAAACATTTTCCATACTTGTGAAAATTTCAACCAGTTTGTCCTTTTTGTGTGTTTTCAGCAGTAAGTTGACTTTAGTCTCTTTAAAATCTAACAACTAATAAGTTTAAAAAGTATTGTGTTTTGAGCTGTATTGTATGAATACATTTGAGTAGGAAACATATTATTCAAAAAAAGAACACAGTAAAACATTTAATTTGGCAAAAATTGTCTTTTAGGCCAGCTAATAAAATAAATGTGAAACAGAAGGCAGAACACTTTTCAGAATGGACTTCGGAGGGTATTACAAGCCAGAAATGAAATATGGGCCATAATATATTTCTTCAGGAATGAAAAAAGAGAACTAAAAGTTTCTAGAGCAAGAACTCTTTGCATTTTCTTCTTGGTGAATACCCTTTAGGGATGGTGATTCTGAGAGCTGAAATCTTAAACCTCAGGACTTTATCTTATGTGGCAGTGGACTTACAAATTTTTGAATTTAAAGAATTTAGTACTCACTTTTTGTCTTTTTATATGCCAGTTGGGGAAGAAAAATGGTAATGAGAAAAAACTTTTAGAACTTAGGTTTAAGTCTGTGTTTAACTGAGCAGATTTACATCAGGCTGAGGACTGGAAATAATAGCAGAGTATTTGTAATTTTATTCTAGTAATCATAAATACAACCAGAAAGTAATCATATGGATATAAGTAACTTATCTGCCTGAAACCAGAAGCAACAAACCTGCTTCATTATGGGAGAAAGGGGAGGGATTTTTTTTTTTTTTTTAAACCGGCTACTCTATTTTAAATCCCTTTGTAGCCAGAAGTCAACCCATCTAATCTTGAGCCTGATACTAATCTCTGTGGGTTTTTGTCTACCTGTCCCAGGCATGAAGTGGTGAGGTCAGCTTTACCTTTACCTGATGTCTAGGAAAGCTTTTGTAGTATAGCCAAGCTCTGCACTGTTAGCAGTTTACAGCATTTCCCAGCTGATTATAATTGGCATCCCTTAGCTTGTGAGGTGGCTGATTGTGAGTATTCATTTTTATTTGCTGTCTTTTTCCTGTGCTCATCATCCTCTGACTCTGTACAGAGAGTTTTTACAAAATATATCACCACCCTTTTTAGTTCCAAAGATGAATGCCCAAAGTTGAAGTAAAACTTCCTAACAAAGAGGCTCAAAGCTATCAAAATAGATGAGATTTATATATCCTGCATATAAAACTGTTAATCATGAAAAGAGATAGATATGAAAGTACTAAAAATATGATATGTGATAGAAGCTTCTGACTTTGCTATCTCTAGCCAGAGATCTTATTTTTAAAACCTAATATTAGGAAAGAATTGAAGTATTTCCATGCTAGTAATATTCAGTGTTTAAGTATGTGAGCACAATACTTACTTGAAATTGAGTATGGTCAGCTTTTGTGAAGATTAGAGAAAGAAAACTCTATATTGTTGGAGTAGCAAAGATGTGGGTAACAAGTAGTTATCTCTTAGGTGTGAAGACATTCATGAGCTGTGAGAGGGTAGGATACCTTTTTTTTTTTTTTTTTTTTTTGCAATTCAAATCAAGAATCCCATTCAAACATTGAAATGGAAGTCACACTAAGTCAATACTCTTTAAGTGATTCTTTTTATTTGGACAAGGTAGTATTTAGTAGTAGTTTTACATTTGACAAATGTCATTTTTAAAATTCCACATCACTCGTTGTAAATTACAAGTACATCTGTTTTGAATATCCCATAATAAACATTGTTAGATAGAATCACAGCTCATGCTTTTAAAATTTGTTACAGTCATCTGAAAGCTGATAGCTGTAGTATTTCTTGATGTGGTATATTATGTGTATAATTACTCTACTAGCATGATTAAACTAGGTGGCATCTTGGGACTTTTGTTATGGCATGGATGACTTTACCAGTTAGCAAAAGTAATGTTTCTGTTTTATTATTTAGAACAGAAGTAATTTAGGTTGCAATACACTAAGTACCAAAAGTATATTAGTGTAGGAAAAATTCTCAATGGCTCCTACCGGAGGAGATAAAGAAACTGATATTAGCACTATATGATTTTTACTCTTTTGAAACACAACTAAATATTTAGATGGATCTGAGTCCAAAAAAAGTTCAGGTACACTGGATGACATCTCATAAACATCTACTTGGATTCAATCAGATAGTAAGTACTATTTTGTAGCCTACATTTTCCCTTTAGTAAATATCTTTACAAGTCAAATATTACCTACAATATCATTTTAATTGATATATAGTACTATGTCCCCTCAAATTTCTTGTATTAAAACATAGTCTGCAATGTGGTGGTATTAAGAGGTAGGGCTTTTGAGAGATAACCAGGTCATGAGGGAAGAACCCTTGCAAATGGGATTAGTGCCCTTATAAAAGAGACCTAAGGGGCTTGTTTGCCCCTTTGACCTTCAGCCATGTGAAGACACACAGGTGCCATCTATGAGGAACGGGTCCTCACCAGACAGAATCTGCTGGTGCCTTGATCTTGTTCACTACCTCCAGAACTGTGACCAATACATTTCTGTTGTTCATAAATTACCCCGTCTGATATTTTGTTATAGCAGCCCGAATGGACTAAAACATATAGTATTACACTGCTTGAATAAAACAATTTTATTAGATAAATAGGTTGTATCTAACTTTTTATTATTATGAATAGAACCTAACATTGTGAGCACTTTCAGGATGTCCTGTTTGAGTGCCTCGGGGGTATTTTGATATGTATTCACAGCAACTTCATGAAATGGATTCTATTATCACCCTTATTTTACAAACATAGAAATTAAAAAATTGATATGTCCACTATCTTGGCAGCAAGTAACAAAGCCAGTATTTGGATTTAGCAGCTCAGTGATTCCAGATGCCATAATCTTAACCACTATGCTATACTATTACCATTTTAAATGACACTGTGAAGGCATCTTTGTGGCTACCTGCTACCTTTTAATGTATATTCTTATTTCCCCAGTGTGAATTCTTGGAAGTGGAATGGATGTGCATGCATAGGTTTAAAAGGCTCTTGAAATGCATTGATTTCCCACCAAATGTTGCACTAAATTACATCTCCACCAGCAGTGTTTGAAGTGTTTTTGGAACCCTTGTCTGTCCTGCCTAAATTGGAGTTGATAAATATTTTTTAATCTTATACTCAAAAATACAATTTTAAAAAACTTTATTTATTACTTGATATAAAATTGTAGTTTGCATTTCGGAGAACCAGTATCCTTTTTTTTTTTTTTTTCCAGGCAGAGCCTCGCTGTGTTCCAACTACTGGGCACAAGTGATCTTCCCAAGTAGCCAGAACTACAGATGCATGCCACCACACACCACACAAATTTTTTTTTGTAGAGACTAGGTCTTGCTATATAATATGACGCACAGGCTGGTCTCGAATTCCTGGGTTCAAGCAGTCCTCCCACCTGTCTTCCCAAAGTGCTGAGATGATAGGCATGAGCCACCACTTCCAGCCGAAAACTAGTATCTTATAAAGGGGCTAAATTTAAGCACAAGCTGCCACTTTTGTGACTTTTTTTTTCCCTTTAGTTATTCTGCATATATGACTAAAGTGAGCATTCATTAGGATTTTTTCAGCTGAGGTTTCATTCACTTGATATCAAATGTTTTACTTTAGTACCTGGCACTCTATCATATTCTATTTTCTTTGTTGCTGATTATGGTGATAACTTTATTACATGGTCCTTCATACTTTTTAAATGCGTTTCTGTATATCATCATGCTCTCATTCAACAGATGAGGGAATTGAAATTTAGGAAGCTTCAATTAACATAATTAGGCCTTTGGTTTTAATATGCAAGAATTCTCCAGGGCACCAGATTATTTTTATAAATGTATAGAGATCTTAGGAGAATAAATTAACAAATTTCCCCCAGTTCCTTGAGTTTCATAAGAAATAGACTGCCATAGGCTTAGATGATGTGAAAACCACTGCAAGGAACTGCTTCTCCTTTTCTAAATTGTCATCAAGTACAGTACTTACCACAAAGATCTAAACTTGCTAGGGGGCTGAGAGTGGAGTTTAGGGATGGACTGTGTATGGGCACTTGTATGGGGGTATCAATGGAAGAAAAAAAGATGTTAAGCAATAAAGAATAGAAGGGGTCCTGGGGAGGTAGAAACAACATCTGTCTTGCTTTCCATTACATTCCCCAGTTCCTGCCACCAAGTAAGCACTCAGGGATTGAATGAGGGTGGTAGAAAAACAATCAGAATAAGACTCTATGTTTGAGCGTCCTAGGATAACTTCAAATTCCAAAACAGATCTTTTCAAATCCTTAAGGAAAATATTCTACCCTCCCTTTAGCAAATATCTTATATACCTGTGGCAATTTATATTCTTTTTACACCATTTAGCATGGAATGTGAGACAGCTGGATTTTGACACTTTCTCTGACACCAATTAACTGTATCCCAAGGACACTTAGCCTCCCTGCATGCTGATTTCCTCAACAGTAAAAGGAAAGTTTTTATGAAGCAAAAGTGAGATGAATGGAAAAAAGACATGGTAAAAACATGATCCATTAATTTTGAAGGGTGGGGTTAGTGGCAGGAAATCAGGCACTCTGAGGCCGGGCAGTTGGAGCTGATGGAGCACCAGAAGTTTGGCAAGCACTGCCCTATCCCAGGCAACCCCAGGAACAAAGCACTTTGTGCATTTCTTTAAATAAAGTCAGAGGTGGAGCATCTATGCTGCTAATGAGTTACACATTCTCCAGCAAAGTGTTTTTACTCCAACCTCCCTACAAATGGAAAACATCTATTTCCTGTCTACATTAACTCCCTTCTTGATCTTAAAGAATTATTCAGTCAAGTAGAGGTGTGACCTTCTGTGATTTGGATGTAGAGAGTCTGTAAAATTTAGTTTGCAGAAATGATTTGAATGTTTTCCAAAATAATTTTCTTAAACCCAAAGGAATTATGATGCCATATTTGAAAATGGAAACCATTGTTACAAATTCAATTTCAAAATATTTACTTCCCGGAACCAGGGTGATGTCTCTAGAGAACCACTACTAGTTGTTAGCTCATTTCTTTCAGATGTATTGGAATGAGGCTGTTATTTTGCCAGCATGGTTCTGAACCACAAATTTCATCTTTGGTTGAAACTCCTCCAAGCGAGACCATATGCAATTTTCCTAGTTCATCATTTGTCTTTCAGAAGACAGCATGGTGCATTTATGACAATGGTAAAAACATGTCTCAGGAGTCTTGGTGAACAAAACTAGCTTGACAGGCTCCACAGTAGAGCCTAGCACTTGCAAAGGGTCATCAATGGAACCAAGGTGGAAGAAGGATCGGGAAACTTCTAACAAAGACTTGGATCCAATCCTATAATGGGCTTCCTCTCCTGTTAGGATAGAATGAGGGCGATGAGACAGTCCACAGGAAATTCATGGGCTCAGAGGAGCATGCAGTGCTCATGTAGGGCAGGGGATAAGGTGTCGAAGTGGAGCTGAGCTGGCACAGGAGCAGGCAGGGCAAAGGCAGAGTTGCAGCCTCTGTGTGTCACTTGCCTGCTTGTGTTCTAATCTGAGAGCGGACTTCTGGCCTTTGTGAAGCATTAGTTTATTCTGCTCTGTCATGGACATCTGCAGGAATGCCATGGCAGTAGGGCTGAAGCTACATTACAGACAACATGGAGAAGTATCACAAAAACTTTCATGTCATGCTGTCTGGAGTCCTCGTTTTGCCACATCCCACCATGGTGACTGTGGGCAAGTTATTAAACTGCGTTGTGCCAGAGTTTTCTCATATGCAAAATGGACTAATAATAGCACTTTTCCCAAATGGTTATTGTGACCCTGTGATAAGATAGTACATATAAACTGCTTAGAAAAGTATCTGGTGCACAATAAACCCTGAAGTTATCTGTATTTATTCCTTGGTAAACTAACTCCTAACACCAGAGGGAAAAAAATGCCACCATCTTTCACTAGCTTTCCCTCTTCTTTCTCCATTTCTCTTTCCCTGACTAACAATTCCTCATCATCCAGGACCAAGCTCAAATACCATCCCCTCCAGGAAGCCTGCCCTGATTGTTCCCCACACCCCACCCCAATGTGGGTGAGTTCTTTGTGTTCCCATAATTTCCTCAAAGGATATCTCTACACTTTAATACATTTTATTATAATTTTCCTTCCTCAATTTTGTCTCAAGACTAGACTAGAGACCCTAGACTATTCATCTTAGGGTTTCTAGGAGCTAGCACAGGGCATTGACAGAGCAGTCTCTTGACATGGTTAATTTACTCCATGCCAGGATCCCAGGGACAGCCTTTCCCCAGCAACTCCTCAGCCTGGGCTACACGATGGCCCATGGAAGTTCTCTGCCTCAGATGAAACTGTTTCTTGTTCTCTTCGACTAAGCAAAACAGACAGGTTGGGTCATTATCGAGTAATTCGGGCAAGAGAAGCAGCCAAACACATGTTTTTATCTGAGTTACCCAAATTGGCTGACTCCCCAGCCTGCAGTTACTGGGTAATTGCTCAATCTTCCATTTGGCTTTTACTGTGTAAATGTGGCTGCAGAGTCCTTTTATTTCTCTCGAATGGCTCCTCCCATTTTCTGTCTAATATAGGTTAAAATGTAAAGTTTTCTTTTTCCTCTGCCCGCAGTAGCTGTCTAGGCCATCAGCACACCTTGCTTCATTAGCCTTCAAAGTGGGCCAGAATGGTCGGATAGGGATCTAGTCATAGTTTTCTGTTTGTTTGTTTGTTTGTTTTAGACAGAGTTTCACTCTTGTTGCCCAGGCTGGAGTGCAATGGTGTGGTCTCGGCTCACTGCAACCTCTGCCTCCTGGGTTCAAACTATTCTCCTGCCTCAGCCTCCCAAGTAGCTGGAATTACAGGCACCCACCTCCACACTTGGCTAATTTTTACATTGTTTTTTAGTAGAGATGGGGTTTCACCATGTTTGCCAGGCTGGTCTTGAGCTCCTGATCGTAGATGATCCACCTGCCTCAGCCTCCCAAAGTGCTGGGATTACAGGCGTGAGCCACTGCACCTGGCCTGGTCATTGTTTTCTATTTGTCCTGGATAATCTGCTGTCAACCCCTCTTTTTTTTTAAAGAGAGAGGACACACAGGAAACACATAACTCAGTCATATGTTTCACACACTGGGAGCTTTTCCTGTTCTGGCCTCAGGTGCAGGAATTCTGAAATCCCTTTCTCAGAAGCTATGACCACAGCTCACTGTAGTTTGTGGAAAGCTCACAGGGTCTGCTTTCAAGTAGTTAGAGCCTGGTTCCAATTCCAGTCCAGCCTCTTACTACCTATGTAACCATGGGCATATCACTTACCAATTCATCATATGCTGCTTGTTTTACCCTTGAAATGTCTCTAGAATTTACCTGATTCCCCACATCTTTGCCACTCCTACCTACTGCAAAACATCATCTCCCACCTGGACTATTAAAATAGCTACACAACTTTTTCCGGGCTTCCACCCCTTTCCCCCTAAAATATGTTCAAAAAGATGTGTTTAAAACCTAAATTAGAACTTTTCTGTTGAAACCCCCCCTGTGGCTTTCCTTCATATTAAGAAGAAAATGTAACATCCTTTGTGGCCTTGAAGGGCACTTTTCATGGGGTGGCCACTTCACACCCATGCACCCCATTACTTTCTGCCTTCATCTCCTACCCTCTCCCCTACTCATTCACTTGCTCTCTTGCTTCCAGTCACACTGGCCTCCCAAGCTATATGCAAGTGGGCAGGATAAAGTAGTGTTTATGAGATTTGGAATGAGACAGCTTGACTCTGCCATTTTTCTGGCTGCATGTCCTTGTTGCTTAATCTCACAGAGCCTGTTTCTCTTCTGTAAATGAGCACACCACTACCCACTTTGCAGGGTTACCCTGAGGATTAAATGAGATATTAAATATAATGCAGTTGAGCACAGTATTTGGCATATTGTCAACCCTACGTCAAGAAGTGGTGGCTACTGAAGTGAGGTGTGAGTGAGGAGAGTGGGCGGTGGAGGTGGGTGGGTGCTCTGAAGTGGAAAAGGGGCTCTAGAGCTTTCCCTAGAACAGGATAACCCTTTCCCTCACAAACAGTACTCCAATTTCAAGCCCAATTTCTGCTGAAGTTCAGCTCAAGCCCTTTCTTTTGATGTTCTTAGTAGAAATATTTAAACTATCACTGAGCCATCCCAATGAACTGTTGATTTCCCCTGCATACTCACTCTGCCAGCCCACAGCTCCATTGCTCTGGTCTGGCGAAGGCCAAGCCCTTGAAGAATTTATTCCCCGGAAGCCTGATTGATCTTGATTGCCTTTCGTGGCCCTACTCCAAGTTCTCCGTATCACTACTCAGCTGTGGGTCCCATTTAATAAAGGCGCCACAAATGTGGAGGGGGAGCTCCTGGTCTTTGCCAGTGAAACTGGCTCACTTTTCAGGCTTCATGGTGCTACCCTGGTTCCACTGTTGGATGAACACTCTAGGAGCCTGCCAGCTATGCCAGCTCTGCCAGCTCCATTTTTTCCTTTTCAGCAGATACCCCAGGTCTATGTTGCCAGAGAAATGGCCACTATGTGCTGTTTGGATTCTTACCTCTGTGCTAACATGAATCCACACTGTCATGCCTGCTGAATCATTTTTCTCTGCTCAGCTGAAAACTCAAGACTTCAGTGCTTCTGGGCTACGATTTCTTTTGGACTATCGAGTACAAGAACCTGTGGATTTTAGACCAGTCACCTTGTATGGTAATTGAAATTTTAACAAGCTAAATAAGTAAGTGATATAAAATTCTGTTTAATATTAACTCTTTAACCCAGGGAGTTAGGTAAGTGCCACCCATTGGGCCTAAATCATAGCACAAAATCACTCAGTTGCTCAGTTGGCCAGCAAGTCAAGCAAAAAAGACAAAAACAAAAGCAAAAACAAACACAAAGCCAGCTTCCCTATAAACTACTTTGATCAGCTTTTTAAGCTTTCCCAAACTGACCATATTATTTAATTGTTAAGAGAACCTGTGGACCTTGGGACACAGGAACTGCAGAGTGCTTAAAAATCACTGAAACACATGAGCTATCTATTTCTTTACAAACCAATGACTAAAAAGGATAATAAGTTTTAAATCAGGCTGTAATTCAGTGGCTCTCAAATTTTAAGATACTCAAGAGTCATCTGGAGACTGGGGAGGTATTAGAAATGGTCAGTCTCAGAGATTCTGATTTGTCACATCTGGGGTAAGGATCAGAAGTCTCTGTCTCTCCTAAGCTTCCTGGAAGAATTCTGCAGCAGATGGTCAGAGATCACACTTTGAGAAACCCTGAGACTGTAGGAGGGAGTTGCTAATTCACACCATATTTGCCCTCATTAATCTACTGTTTATTTTTCTAGTGTCTGCTGTGAGCTGGGGGCTTAAAGTACACTATATTTACTGTTTACAACATTGCCACATGGTATATTATTATCATTCCCACTTTACAGATGATACAATTGAGGCTCAGCACGGCCAAATAACTCACCTGGTGGGCTGGGATTTGAACTCAGGTCTTTAATTTCTTTTTTCACCCCATATGATACAGTGAAAGTTGAGAATGAGGGAGGCAGGTGGCCTGGGAACAAGCCAACTTAAGGCACACTCAGAGCTTAACCAGCCCTGGCAGGTCAAAAAGTTAGAATAATTAGATCTATTTTGTTTACACCAAAATTCCTTTTGTTGAATTTTTTTTAATTCCATGAAATCTTTTACCAAAATGTTATTTGGCATTATGCAGTTGCCAAAAATGTGAGTTAATCATTTGAGTGAGTACACTTGGTAGCCAACATCTACATATTTTTCAAATATGCAGACATTTTGGCTAGTTACAGAGATACTGACTTAAGCCTAGTTTTAAGGTAGGAAATCTGAGTCACTGAGTGACCAAGAGATGGGGCCAAATTTTTATTATTATAATTATTATTTAGTATATTTTCTCTACCTGGTGTGCTAACCTGCATGGATGCAAATGCGTCTTCCAAAATGGGAAGGGCCCAATATACTCGGTGTTGCAGGAGGTTGTTCTCACATGAGAATCACTTATCCAAAGAAGCTGACAACTGAGGATAAAGTGAATCAGTGCTAATAGGCATGTTCTCTGTACCTCGAGAGAAGATTGACCAAGCTGCAACCATAACAAAAATGCTACTGAACTGTTCCATGCTGTTAAGATGGTGAAGGCTGGGGTGAGCAGGAAGGTAACACCAGAGGAGGGCTGCTGTTCCAGGTTTCAGACGATGACTTATAAAGTTTCTCTTGCCTTCCCTTCTTTCCACCAAAGAAGGAATGATAAACAGGGTAACAATGGCCATCTTAAAGACTGAATGGCAGAGGGAGAAGGAGCATGGTAAGTCTGTGGCTTTGCTAATGGACAGAATAGAGTGGCACAGCTCCTATACTGAATGCTTAGCCAACATCTTGGCAGAATGATTGGTGTTTGTGTAGGGCGAGAAATACTGGCCTGGAAACTTCAGGGATGTGCTGGTAGAATAATAGCAAAGAGATTTGCACAGCAGCTGCTTGTCTCATCCCTGGTTCTTGCCAAAGCTTCCCCCATCTTTCATCTCTTGAGGCACAAAAATTCCTCTCTTGCAACAATACTTCAATTCCATTTTAATATTCTTATTCATCAAATGGCATTTTACAGCCTAATTTAATGACCTTATAACACACACACTCTACTCATATCACAACTATTTGGACTGCTGCTTACAGATATATGAGACCACTATACTAGTCCTGAGATCTTTAAACAGTCACATTTAAATACAATTTAGGAATTATTTTGCCCTCGTAAGTCTAGGCCTAATAACTATTGCCCAAATAGGAGATTTCAAAAGAGAATAGGGAAGATTTGATTGTAGCCACTGTTGAATTTGTCCATCAAAAGTCTTTTGAAGCTTCCTTTGACACAACATAACTTCTAGCCATGGTGAAATGAGGAAAGACTGACTGAATAAGAAGCTTATATCTCTGCCAGTGTAAGATTTTTCCCCAACCTTATGTGTTTCATTTTATTTTCCATAATTCTGGGTATGAAATTCACATCATTTCCCTTACCAGGATATTCTGAGGTTCAGCAGGAATTTGATTGGGACATATTTTCCTGAGCATCTGCCTGAATTCTCCTGCCTTGAATATTTTTAAATCTTCATTCTTTTAGTCATGCTCACAGACTCAGTGCCTTGCAGAATGCTGGAACAGTCTTTGGAGATCATCTTATCCAATCCCCTTATATTACTTTCTCAATCCAAATTCCTCTCCCTTCCAGCTTTTCCTTAGAAATGGAAACAAAAATAATCGTGTTTGGGCCCCCTGCCTGAATCTCCTAGGAACACCCTGGGCTCTGCTAAATGATTTGCTTGCCAGTGGAGTCTCTCTGTGAGAATACTGAACTGCTCCCAAGTCTTCATGACACTACCTGCTTGTAGCTTAAAATAACTCTCAGCTGGAAACCCTAATGTCAAACTCTGAATTCTGGTATTCTGTTTCTTTTCAGCTCAGTCTCTTTCTTTTGAAGAAAGGGCTCTGTCATTAAGTGCTGATTGTGAGTATGCTCAACCTGTTCTGGGAGTCTTTTGGGAGATTCCATTTCCACTGGAGTAGGCAAGATATCTAGGAAAAAGAAACAAGAGAATATTAATATGAATACCTGACATTTAGTGAACACTTGGTATGTGCCAGGCACTGTGCTAAGAGCTTACACATGTTAACTTTCTTTAATCCTCCCTATATCCCACAAGTTAGTTATTACCATCCCTATTTCATGTTTGAGGAGACTTGAGCACAGGTCACAAAGCTTGTAAATGGCAGAGCCAGGATTTAAATCCAGGTGGTTTAGCTTCAGGATATATACTCTTTTTTTTTTTTTTTTGAGACGGAATCTCGTTCTGTCGCCGAGGCTGGAGTGCAGTGGCACGATCTCGACTCACTGTAAGCTCCACCTCCGGGTTCACGCCATTCTCCTGCCTCAGCCTCCCGAGTAGCTGGGACTTCAGGCGCCCGCCACCACACCCAGCTAATTTTTTGTATTTTTAGTAGAGGCAGGATTTCACCGTGTTAGCCAGGATGGTCTCGATCTCGTGACCTCGTGATCTGCCCGCCTCGGCCTCCCAAAATGCTGAGATTACAGGCGTGAGCCACAGTGCCCAGCCCAGGATATATACTGTTAATCATTATGCTATCCTATCTCCAAAAATCTAAGGTGTAAGCAAGAAACCATCTTAATTTACATGAGTTAGGGAATTAAAAAAGAAACTGATCTTTTTGATTGTCTGATAAAATAACTCAGAGACCTCATCCTAACTGCAAGTTTGTACTTCTTCTTTCCAACCATGGTAGCTTCTGGGATCCTAGCTATACAGTTTGAGCATCTCAAATCTGAAAATTCAAAATCCAAAATGCTCCAAAATCTGAAACATTTTTGCGCCAAAGGAAATGCTCCTTGGAGCTTTTTGGATTTTGGATTTGGCAATGCAAATATTCCAAAATCTAAAAAAAAAAAAAAAAAGTCAGAAATCTGAAACGCTGCTTGTCCCAAGCATTTTGGATAAGGGATGTTCAACCTGTACTTCCTTAGTCCAATGAGTTGGTCTTTATTACTCTGGTGCTAAAGAGAAATCACTTTCAGTTCTGTTGGAGACACTCATGATTCATTTGGCTCTTGTGCCAAAAGAATGGTGTTACTGAAACATTGGCAGCCTAGCAATTTGGTCATCTACCCTGCCCCCTATCCTGGCCATCCTGGAGTCTGGTACAACCCCTGTCTGCTGAAGAAGGGCTTTGGTGATATTAGGCCCCTGTTCCTGCCAGCTGGAAGCTCTCCAGATACAGAGAAGAGGATGCCTCTCTTCTGATATCCTCACCCTGGATATACTCAGCTATAGTCCCTCCCTACACCTGTAATTCCAGCTCTCAATAATTTTTTATGCTGGGGTCCATAGCTTCTCTATTTTACACATGACTACATGTGAGTGTGTGCAGACACACATGCATACACACACACACACACGCCACAGCCATTGCCCCAAGACAGGTCTGCAAGTTCTGGAGGCTAGAACCAATTCCTTCCCCTAATTCTGCCCTTTAGCCCTGAAATTTCAGCCTCAAAAGCCATCCTATTTCCTGTTTCAGAATAAATGACATTTCCTCTAGAGAAACACTCCCCCAGCCACCCCGGCAACATATTATACAAGGTAGACCATGATAAAGTGCTACAGTGCATGGTAGCAGATAGAATATATCTTCACAATTCCTGGTTTTCTTTTTTTTTTTTTTCATTTTATTTATTTTTTTTATTTCTTAAATTTTTATTTCGATAATTTTGGGGAAACAGGTAATGTTTGGTTGTATGAAAAAGTGGTGATTTCTGAGATTTTGGTGCATCCATCACTCGAGCAGTGTACACAGTACCCAGTGTGTGGTTTTTATCCCTCACCCCCTCCTACCCTTCCCTGGAGTCCCCAAATTCTATCATATCATTCTTATGCTTTTGCATCCTCATAGCTTAGCTCCTGCTTATAAGTGAGAACATAAGATGATTGGTTTTGCATTCCTGAGTTACTGCACTTAGAATAATGGTCTCCAAGTCCATCCAGGTTGCAGCAAATGTCATTATTTTATTCCTTTTTAGGGCTGAGTAGTATTCCATGGTATAGATCACATTTTCTTTATCCACTCATTGTTTGATGGGCATTAAGGCCGGTTCCATATTTTTGCAATTCAAAATTGTGCTGCTATAAACATGTGTGTGCAAATGTCTTTTTCATGTAATGAATTCTTTTTCACTGGGAAGATGCCCAGTAATGGAATTGCTGGATCAAATGGTAGATGTACTCTTAGTTCTTAAAGCAGTCTCCATACCATTTTCCATAGTGGTTATACTAGTTTATATTCCCACCATCCAGGTGAAAGTGTTCCCTTTTCACCATATCCATGACAATATGTGTTTATTTTTGATTTTTTAATTATGACCATTTTTGCAGGAGTAAGAGGTTATTGCATTGTGGAATTTGATTTGCATTTCCCTGATAATTAGTGATATTGAATATTTTTTCCTAAGTTTGACCATTTGTATTTCTGCTTTTGAGAATTGTATATTCATGTCCTTAGCCCACTTTTTGATGGGATTATTTTATTTTATTTATTTTTTATTATACTTTAAGTTCTAGGGTATACATGTACACAATGTGCAGGTTTGGTACATATGTATACATGTTCTGTGTTGGTTTGCTGCACCCAATAACTCTTCATTTACATTAGGTATTTCTCCTAATGCTATCCCTCCCCCATTCCATCATCCCCCAACAGGCCCGGTGTGTGATGTTCCCTGCCCTGTGTCCAAGTGTTCTCATTGTCTAGTTCCCACCAATGAGTGAGAACATGCAGTGTTTGGCTTTCTGTCCTTGTGATAGTTTGCTGAGAATGATGGTTTCCAGCTTCATCCATGTTGCTACAAAGGACATGAACTCATCCTTTTTTATGGCTGCATAGTATTCCATGGTGTATATGTGCCACATTTTCTTAATTCAGTCTAACATTGCTGGACATTTGGGTGGGTTCCAAGTCTTTGCTATTGTGAATAGTGCCACAATAAACATAAGTGTGCATGTGTCTTTATAGCAGCATGATTTATAATCCTTTGGGTATATACCCAGTAATGGGATGGCTGGGTCAAATGGTATTTCTAGTTCTAGACCCTTGAGGAATCACCACACTGTCTTCCACAATGGTTTAACTAGTTTACACTCCCACCAACAGGGTAAACGCATTCTTATATCTCCACATCCTCTCCAGCACCTATTGTTTCCTGACTTTTTAATGATCACTATTCTAATTGGTGTGAGATAATATCTCATTGTGGTTTTGATTTGCATTTCTCTGATGGCCAGTGATGATGAGCATTTTTTCATGTGTTTGTTGGCTGCATAAATGTCTTCTTTTGAGAAGTGTCTGTTCATATCCTTTGCCCACTTTTTGATGGGGTCCTTTGATTTTTTTCTTATAAATTTGTGTAAGTTCTTTGTAGATTCTGGATATTAGCCCTTTGTCAGACAGGTAGATTGCAAAAATTTTCTCCCATTCTGTAGGTTGCCTGTTCACTCTGATGGTAGTTTCTTTTGCTGTGCAGAAGCTCTTTAGTTTAATTAGATCCCATTTGTCAACTTTGGCTTTTGTTGCCATTGCTTTTGGTGTTTTAGACATGAAGTCCTCGCCCATGCCTATGTCCTGAATGGTATTGCCTAGGTTTTCTTCTAGGGTTTTTATGGTTTTTAGGTCTAAAATGTAAGTCTTTAATCCATCTTGAATTAATTTTTGTATAAGGTGTAAGGAAGGGATCCAGTTTCAGCTTTCTACATATGGCTAGCCAGTTTTCCTAGCACCATTTATTAAATAGGGGATCCTTCCCCTATTTCTTGTTTTTGTCAGGTTTGTCAAAGATCAGATGGTTGTAGATGTGTGGTGTTATTTCTGAGGTCTCTGTTCTGTTCCATTGGTCTATATCTCTGTTTTGGTACCAGTACCATGCTTTTTTGATCACTATAGCCTTGTAGTATAGTTTGAAGTCAGGTAGTGTGATGCCTCCAGCTTTGTTCTTTTGGCTTAGGATTGTCTTGGCAATGTGGGCTCTTTTTTGGTACCATATGAACTTTAAAGTAGTTTTTTCCAATTCTGTGAAGGAAGTCATTGGTAGCTTGATGGGGATGGCATTGAATCTATAAATTACCTTGGGCAGTATGGCCATTTTCACGATATTGATTCTTCCTATCCATGAGCATGGAATGTTCTTCCATTTGTTTGTGTCTTCTTTTATTTCGTTGATCAGTGGTTTGTAGTTCTCCTTGAAGAGGTCCTTCACATCCCTTGTAAGTTGGATTCCTACGTATTTTATTCTCTTTGCAGCAATTGTGAATGGGAGTTCACTCGTGAATTGGCTCTTTGTTTGTCTATTATTGATGTATAAGAATGCTTGTGATTTTTGCACATTGATTTTGTATCCTGAGACTTTGCTGAAGTTGCTTATCAGCTTAAGGAGATTTTGGGCTGAGACGATGGGGTTTTCTAAATATACGATCATGTCATCAGCAAACAGGAACAATTTTACTTCCTCTTTTCCTAATTGAATGCCCTTTATTGCTTTCTCTTGCCTGATTGCCCTGGCCAGAACTTCTAACGCTATGTTGAATAGGAGCGGTGAGAGATGGCATCACTGTCTTGTGCCAGTTTTCAAAGGGAATGTTTCCAGTTTTTGCCCATTCAGTATGATACTGGCTGAGGGTTTGTCATAAATAGCTCTTATTATTTTGAGATACGTTCCATCAATACCTAGTTTATTGAGAGTTTTTAGGATGAATGGCTGTTGAATTTTGTTGAAGGCCTTTTCTGCATCTATTGAGATAATCATGTGGTTTTTGTCTTTGGTTCTGTTTATGTGATGGATTACATTTATTGATTTGCATATGTTGAACCAGCCTTGCATCCCAGGGATGAAGCCAACTTGATCTTGATGGATAAGCTTTTTGATGTGCTGCTGGATTCAGTCTGTCAGTATTTTATTGAGGATTTTTGCACTGATGTTCATCAGGGATATTGGTCTAAAATTCTCTTTTTTTGTGGTGTCTCTGCCAGGCTTTGGTATCAGGATTATACCGGCTTCATAAAATGAGTTAGGGAGGATTCCCTCTTTTTCTGTGATTGGAATAGTTTAGAAGGAATGGTACCAGCTCCTCTTTGTACCTCTGGTAGAATTTGGCTGTGAATCCGTCTGGTCCTGGACTTTTTTTGGTTGGTAGGCTATTAATTATTGCTTCAATTTCAGAGCCTGTTATTGGTCTATTCAATGATTCAACTTCTTCCTGGTTTAGTCTTGGGGGGGTGTATGTGTCCAGGAATTTATCCATTTTTTCTAGGTTTTCTAGTTTATTTGCTTAAAGGTGTTTATAGTATTCTGTGATGGTAGTTTGTATTTCTGTGGGATCAGTGGTGATATCCCCTTTATCATTTTTTATTGCATCTATTTGATTCTTCTCTCTTTTCTTCTTTATTAGTCTTGCTAGAGGTCTATCAATTTGTTGATCTTTTCAAAAAAATCAGCTCCTGGATTCAGTGATTTTTTGAAGGATTTTCTGTGTCTCTATCTCCTTCAGTTCTGCTCTGATCTTAGTTATTTCTTGCCTTCTGCTAGCTTTTGAATGTGTTTGCTCTTGCTTCTCTAGTTCTTTTAATTGTGATGTTAGGGTGTCAATTTTAGATCTTGTGGGCATTTAGTGCTATAAATTTCCCTGTACACACTGCTTTAAATTTCTCCCAGAGATTCTGATACATTGTGTCTTTGTTCTCATTGGTTTCAAGTAACATCTTTATTTCTGCCTTCATTTCGTTATTTACCCAGTAGTCATTCAGGAGCAGGTTGTTCAGTTTCCATGTAGTTGTGTGGTTTTGAGTGAGTTCCTTAATCCTGAGTTCTAATTTGATTGCAGTGTGGTCTGAGAGGCAGTTTGTTGTGATTTCTGTTTTTTTACATTGCTGAGGAGTGCTTTACTTCCAACTATGTGGTCAATTTTGGAATAAGTGCTATGTGGTGCTGGGAAGAATGTATATTCTGTTGATTTGGGGTGGAGAGTTCTGTAGATGTCTGTTAGGTCTACTTGGTTCAAAGTCAAGTTCAGGTCCTGGATATCCTTGTTAACCTTCTGTCTCTTTGATCTGTCTACTATTGACAGTGGGGTGTTAAAGTCTCCCATCTTTATTGTGTGGGAGTCTAAGTCTCTTTTTAGGTCTCTAAGGACTTGCTTTATGAATCTGGGTGCTCTTGTATTGGGTGCATATATATTTAGGATAGTTAGCTCTTCTTGTTGAATTGATCCCTTTACCATTATGTAATGGCCTTCCTTGTCTCTTTTGATCTTTTTTGGTTTAAAGTCTGTTTTAAAAGAGACTAGGATTGCAACCCCTGTTTTTTTTTTTTCTTTCTGCTTTCCATTTGCTTGGTAGATCTTCCTCCATCCCTTTATTTTGAGCGCATGTGTGTCTCTGCACATGAGATGGGTCTCCTGAATACAGCACTCTTGATGGGTCTTAACTCTTTATCCAATTTGCCAGTCTGTATCTTTTAATTGGGGTATTTAGCCCATTTACATTTAAGGTTAATATTGTTATGTGTGAATTTGATCCTGTCATTATGATGTCAGTTGGCTATTTTGCCCATTAGTTGATGCAGTTTCTTCCTAGCATCGATGGTCTTTACAATTTGGCCTCTTTTTGCAGTGGCTGGTACTGGTTGTTCCTTTCCATGTTTAGTGCTTCCTTCAGGAGCTCTTGTAAGGCAGGCCTGGTGGTGACAAAATCTCTCAGCATTTGCTTGTCTGTAAAGGATTTTATTTCTCCTTCACTTATGAAGCTTAGTTTGGTTGGATATTAAATTCTGGGTTGAAAATTCTTTTCTTTAAAAATGTTGAATATTGGCCCCCACTCTCTTCTGGATGGTAGGTTTTCTCCTGAGAGATCTGCTGTTAGTCTGATGGGCTTCCCTTTGTGGGTAACCTGACCTTTCTCTCTGGCTGCCCTCAGCATTTTTTCCTTCATTTCAACCTTGGTGAATCTGACAATTATGTGTCTTGGGGTTGCTCTTCTCGAGGAGTATCTTTGTGGTGTTCCCTGTATTTCCTGAATTTGAATATTGGCCTGCCTTGCTGGATTGGGGAAGTTCTCCTGGATAATATCCTGAAGAGTGTTTTCCAGCTTGGTTCCATTCTCCCCATCACTTTCAGGTACACCAATCAAACATAGATTTGTTCTTTTCACATAGTCCCATATTTCTTGGAGGCTTTGTTCATTTCTTTTTACTCTTTTTTCTCTAAACTTCTCTTCTGACTTCATTTCATTAATTTGATCTTCAATCACTGATACCCTTTCTTCCACTTGATTGAATCAGGTACTGATGCTTTTGCATGTGTCACATAGTTCTCATGCCATGGTTTTCAGCTCCATTAGGTCATTTAAGGTCTTCTCTACACTGTCTATTTTAGTTAGCCATTCGTCTAATCTTTTTCAAGTTTTTAGCTTGCTTGCGATGGGTTCTAACATCTTCCTTTATCTCAGAGAAGTTTGTTATTACCGACTTTCTGAAGTCTACTTCTGTCAACTCATCAAAGTAATTCTCAGTCGTGCTTTGTTCTCCTACTGGCAAGGAGCTGCGATCCTCTGGAGTAGAAGGGGCACTCTGGTTTTTAGAATTTTCAGCTTTTCTGCTCTGGTTTCTCCCCATCTTTGTGGTTTTATCTACCTTTGGTTTTTGATGATGGTGACCTACAGATGGGGTTTTGGTGTGGATGTCCTTTTTGTTGATGTTGATGCTATTCCTTTCTGTTTGCTAGTTTTCCTTCTATCAGTCAGGTCCCTCAGCTGAAAGTCTGTTGGAGTTTGCTGCAGGTCCACTCCAGACCCTGTTTGCCTGGGTATCACCAGCATAGGTGCAAAACAGCAAATATTGCAGAACAGCAAATATTGCTGCTGATCCTTCCTCTGGAAGCTTTGTCTCAGAGGGGCACCTGGCTGTATGAGGTGTCAGTCAGCCCCTACTGGGAGGTTTCTCCAAGTTAGGCTACACGGGTATCAGGGACCCACTTGAGGAGGTGGTCTGTCCATTCTCAGAGCTCAAACACCATGCTGGGAGAACCACTGCTCTCTTCAGAGCTGTCAGACAGAGATGTTTAAGTCTGTAGAAGTTTCTGCTACTTTTTGTTCAGCTATGCCCTGCCCCCAGAGGTGGAGTCTACAGAGAGAGACAGGCCTCTTGAGCTGCAGTGGGCTCCACCCAGTTCGAGCTTCCTGGCTGCTTTGTTTACTTACTCAAGCCTCAGCAATGACAGACACCCCTCCCCCAGCCAGGGTTGCCAGTTCGATCTCGAACTAGGAGTGAGCAAGGCTCCATGGGCGTGGGACCCTCTGAGCCAGGCACGGGATACAATCTCCTGGTGTGCCATTTGCTAAGACCATTGGAAAAGCACAGTGTTTAGGTGGCAGTGTCTCGATTTTCCCGGTACAGTCTGTCATGGCTTCCCTTGGCTAGGAAAGGGAAATCCCCAAACCCCTTGTACTTCTTGAGTGAGGCGATGCCCCGCCCTGCTTTGGCTGGCTCTCCATGGGCTGCACCCACTTTCCGACCAGTCCCAATGAGATGAACCAAATACCTCAGTTGGAAATGCAGAAATCATCTGTCTTCTGCATCGATCATACCAACAGCTGCAGACTGGAGCTGTTCCTGTTCGGCCATCTTGGAAGGGACCCCCATTTTATTTTTTTTCTTGCTTTATTTTTTGAGTTTCTTGTAGATTCTGGATATTAGTCCTTCGTTGGGTGCATAGGTTACAAAAAATTTTCTCCCATTCTGTGTGTTGTCTGTTTACTTTGCTGATTATTTCTTTTGCTGTACAGAAGCTTTTTAGTTTAATTAGGTGCCATCCATTTATCTTTGTTTTTGTTGCATTTGTGTTTGGGTTCTTGGTCATGAATTCTTTGCCTAAGCTAACATTGAGAAGAGTTTTTCAAATGTTATCTTCTTGAATTTTTATGGTGTCAGGTCTTAGATTTAAGTCTTTGGTCCATCATCAGTTGATTTTTGTGTAACGTGAGAGATGAGGATCCAGCTTCATTCTTCTACATGTGGCTTGCCAATTATCCCAGCACCATTTGTTGAATAGGATGTCCTTTCCCCACTTTATGTTTTTGTTTGCTTTGTCAAAGATCAGTTGGCTGTAAATATTTAGCTTTATTTCTAGGTTCTGTATTCTGTTTCATTAGTCTACATGCCTATTTCCTTTTTTTTTTTTTTTTTTTTTGAGACTGAGTTTCACTCTTGTTGCCCAAGCTGGAGTGCAATGGTGCGATCTCAGCTCACCGCAACCTCCACCTCCTGGGTTCAAGCAATTCTCCTGCCTCAGGCTCCCAAGTAGTTGAGATTACAGGCATGTGCCACCACACCCAGTTAACTTTGTATTTTTAGTAGAGACAGGGTTTCTCCATGTTGGTCAGGCTGGGCTCAAACTCCCAACCTCAGGTAATCTGCCCACCTCGGCCTCCCAAAGTGCTGGGATTACAGGCATGAGCCACTGCGCTCCACCTTACATGCCTATTTTTATACCAGTACCATGCCACTTTTGTAACTATAGACTTGTAGTATAGTTTGAAGTCCAGTAATGTTATGCCTCTAGGTTTGTTCTTTTTGCTTAGTCTTGCCTTGGCTATGTGAGATCCTTTTTGGTTCTTTTTTGGTTCCATATGAATTTTAGGATTGTTTTCATAACAAGAAATTTCCTTTAAACATGTTGGCTGATTGTCCCACCCTTTTTTCCTTCCTACATAAATAGAAATATTAGATGAGTGAGGTTAGGAGTACTACTGAGAATGGTTAGCTGTTCACTCCTCTTTCTTAGGAGCCAGCTGCCCTTGGGGAACAGATATCTGCCTTGCTGTTATTACAAAACTTGGCTTATGTGCTCACTTTAACAGCACCTGTACTAAAATTGGAATGATACAGAGACTAGTGTGGTCCCTACACAAGGATGATATGCAAATGTGTGGAGTGTTCCATATTTTTAATCATTGGCATCCCTGAAAGAGATGGGGAGGGCACAAACAACTTGAAAACTGTTCCAGGTTATAATTTATGAAAACTTCACCAACCTCTCTAGAGAAGTCAACAGTCAAATTCTGGAAATACAGAGAACCTCTGCAAGATTCTACAGAAGAAGATCACCCCCAAGACACATAATCATCAGATTTTCTAAGGTCAAAATAAAAGAAAGGAATGTTAAAGGCAGCTAGAGAGAAAGGGCAGGTCACCTACAAAGGGAACCTCATCAGGCTAACAGCAAGCTGCTCAGCGGAAACCTTACAAGCCAGAAGAGATTGAGAGCCTATATAATGTTCTTAAAGAAAAAAATCTTCAACCAAGAATTACATATCCAGCCAAACTAAGCTTTCTTAGCAAAAGAGAAATAAAATCCTTTCCCTATAAGCAAATGGTGAGGGAGTTTGTTACCACTAGACCTGCCTGACAAGAGATCTTGAAAGGAGCACTAAATATGGAAAGGAAAGACCATTACCAGCCAATACAAAAACACACTTAAGTGAACAGACCAGTGACACTATAAAGCAACCACACAAACAAGCCAGCGTAATAACTACCTAACAACAGAATGACAGGATCAAATGTACACATATCCATATTAACTTTGAATATAAATGGGCTAAATGCCCCCACTTAAAAAGCACAGAGTGGTAAGGTCTAGATAGAAAACCAAGACCCAGCAGTATGCTGTTTTCAAAACACCCATCTCACATGCAATTACATCCATACATTCAGAGTAAAGGCACGGAGGAAAATCTTCCAAGCAAATGGAAATCGGACAAAAGCCAGACTTGCAATCCTAATTTCAGACAAAACAGATTTTAAACCACAAAGATCAAAAAAGACAAAAGAGGTCATGACAATAATGGTAAAGAGTGCAATTCAACAAGAAGACCTAACTATCCTAAATATATATGTACCCAAAACAGAAGCACCCAGATTCATAAACCAAGTTCTTAGAGACTCACGAAGATACTTAGACTCCCACACAATAATGGTGGAGACATCAACAATCCACTGACAGCATTAGGCAGAGACAGAAAATTAGCAATGATACTCAGGACCTGAACTCAACATTAGACCAAATGGATCTGATAGATCTCTACAGAATTCTCCTTCCCAAAACAACAGAATATACATTCTTCTCATCGCCACCTGACACATACTGTAAAATAGACCAAATAATCAGATATAAAAGAATCCTTAGCAAATAGGAAAAAACTGAAATCATACCAAACACACTTTCAAACCATAATGCAATAAAATTAGAAATCAAGACTAAAAAAATTTATCAAAACCACACAATTACATGAAAATTAAACAACATGCTTCTGAATAACTAACATTATTCATAACTAAATAATGAAATTAAGGCAGAGATCAAGAAGTTCTTTGAAACTAAGGAGAACAAAGATACAACATACCAGAACCTCTGGGACACAGCTAAGGTAGTGGTAAGAGGGATATTTATAGCATTAAATGTCCACACCAAAAAGTTAGAAAGATCTCAAATTCACAACTTAACATCGCAGCTAAAAGAACTAGAGATGCAAGAGGAACCCCAAAACTAGCAGAAAAGAAATAACACAAATCAGAGCTGAACTGGAGACCAAGACACAAAAGACCATTCAAAAGATGAATAAATCCCACAGCTGTTTTTTTTTTTTTGGAAAATTAATAAAATAGGCCATTAGCTAAACTAATAAGAAGAGAGAGAAGATGCAAATAAAAACAATTAGAAATGGCAAAGGGGATGTTACCACTGACCCCACAGAAATAAAAATAACCATCAGAAAGTACTACAAATACCTCTATGCAAACAAACTAGAAAACCTAGAAGAGATGGTTAAATTCTTGGACACATACACCCTCCCAAGACTGAACCAGGAAGAAATTGATTCCCTGAACAAACCAATAACAAGCTTTAAAATAGAATCAGTAATAAATAGCCTACTAGCCAAAAAAAAAAAAGCTCAGGACCAGACAGATTCAAAGCCAAATTCTACCATATGTACAAAGAAGAGCTGGTATTATTCCCACTGAAACTATTCCAAAAATTGAGGAGGAGGGACTCCTCCTCATCTCATGTGAGGCCAACATCACCCTGATACCAAAACCTGGCAGAGACACAACAGAAAAAGAAGACTTCAGGTCAATAATCTTGATGAATATTGATGCAAAAATCCTCAACAAAATACTGACAAATGGAGTCTAGCAGCACAGAAGAAAGCTAATCCACCAAGATCAAGTAGGCTTTATCCCTGGGATGCAAAGTTGGCCCAAGATATGCAAATCAATAAATGTGATTCATCACATAAGCAGAACTGAAGGCAAAACACATATGATTACCTCAATAAACTAGGTATTAAGGGAACATACCTCAAAATAATAAGCGCCATCTATGGCAAACCCACAGCCAACATCATACTGAATGGGTAAAAGCTGGAAGCACTCCTCTTGAAAACCAGTGCAAGACAAGGATGCCCTCTCTCACCACTCCTATTCAACATAGTATTGGAAGTCCTGACCAGGAAAATGAGACAAGAGAAAAAAACAAAGGGCATTCAAACAGGAAGAGAGTAAGTCAAATTTTTCCTGTTTGCAAACGACATAATCTTATATCTAGAAAACCCAAGAGTCTCAACCCAAAAGCTCTGTTAGCCTATAAACAACTCCAGCAAAGTTTCAGGATACAAAATTAAAGCACAAAAATTACTAGCATTCCTATACACCGATAATAGCCAAGCCAAGAGCCAAATGAAGAATGCAATCCTATTCACAATTGCCACAAAAAGAATAAAATACCTAGGAATTCAGCTAACCAGGGTAAAAGATCTCTACATTGAGAATTACAAAACAATGCTCAAAGAAATCAGAGATGACACAAATGGAAAAACATTTAATGCTCATGGATTGGAAGAATCAATATCATTAAAATGGCTGTACTGCCCAAAGCAATTTATAGATCCAATGCTACTCCTATCAGACTACCAATGACATTCTTCATAGAACTAGAAAAAAACGATTTTAACATTCATATGGAACCCAGAAAGAACTCAAACAACCAAAGCAATCCTAAGTAAGAAGAACAAAGCTGGAGGTATCACATTACCCAACTTTGAACTATATTACAGGGCCACTGTAACCAAAACAGCATAGTACTGGTACAACAACAGACACATAGACCAATGGAACAATAGAGACACCAGAAATAAGGCTGCACACCTACAACCATCTGATCTCGGACAAAGCTGACAAAAACAAGTAATGGGGAAAGGACTCCCTATTCAGTAAATGGTGCTTCTGATTTCTTGCTCCTGGTCTGCATTCAAGTTGGGGAGACATTTCCTTTATGCCCTGTATCCATGATAAAAGGCTGCAAGGAAAGTCTGTTTTAATCTCTTACTTAGGGTATAGGAGAAGGAAATGGTTTGCGAGGACATGGTGTGCCCTTGTCACAGGTGTCACCACAGCAAGGTCCTTCAAATTAATGACACAGGAGAGGATGGTTTCTGAGAACTTTGCTTGTTAGCTTCCAAGGCAGCTTTGAAAGGCCATGTAGCTGTGATTTCCTGAGTGCCAACATACATGCACTCAGGAAATACCATGCAGGGCACTTGGCACACACAATTCAAAACAATACTACCAGACAACTATTTAACAGATGAGAAAACTGAAGCATAGAAAGTTTCAGTGACTCCTTTAAGCTTGCCCAGTGAAAAAGTGGCTGACCTATGCAGAGCTGTTTTAACTTATAATTGGAAGCCCTGCTGATTAACTGCAGTAGCAGTTCTGAATTCCCAGGATCAGAGTGAAACTGCCTAGACTGGTATCTTGCTCAGAATAGACAGATGAGTGAATTAATCCATAGTTAAGATGAGTCTACCCGGTAAGCAGCCTCTTTTTGCCAGCATAACATTCTCCTAGTGAAATCTTAATGTTAAAACTCAACATACAAAAATCAAAAGCTGAGCAACTTCGGTTGACATGAAGGTGGCTGAACCAGAGCACCACTTGAGGCTTCCTTCTTATTCCCACCTAAAGTCCCCAAAGCACTGCCATAAAATTGCAAAACTTGGCCCCAGTAAAGTTTGAAAACTACCAAATGAGTCCAGCTCCCAACTCAGCATGATAGACAGTATGCTATTTATCAGAAAAAGTCCTGCATTGGGTTATAGGATGTTAACATGGAACTCTTCCTATTTTGGTTTCTGTTGACAACAGATGCCACATTCCAAAATGACAGACCATCTTGGCTGAGAAATTATTACAAGACTTGTCCGCAGCATACAGGGTATAGAAGGTTCAAGTTGTTGGCTATTGGAAAGGGTCTTGTGAGGAAAGTATTGGGGGGGTCCCTTTCCTTCTCATCATCTCAATTCAAGGGAAAGAGGCTCTGGTGGGTTCATTTGGAGAATTTGAGTCTTGCTGCTTCTGGTTGGCAGGCATAGTGGAGCAAGGGAGGATGAGGAGAGAAAGACTTGGCCAGTTACTTTACCAGTGGAGTGGAGAAGAAATGCTGTTGTGATAGTAAGGGCCTGCACTTACAGATTGTCAGTGTGTGAAAACAAGACAGCATGGGAGTTTTCTTAGATCTTGTTCAGTGGGGTCACCTGAAGGATACTAAAGCCCCAGCAGAAAAGAAGCTGAAGGAAGATTCCTAGGGACAGAGGGGAAAGGAGAAACAGTTGGACTAGACTGCATTCACCCAGGTCAAGGAAACTACAGACAGGAGATAACCAGGAATAAGAAAGATCCCTGAGGAGCACAAAAAAGAGTCAGCTTAAACACCTGCCAGCCCCAGGGAAGGTGAGCCATTGTAGCAGCACAGTCACAGTGGCTTTCATGCCCCTTCATCTGTCCTTCCTTCCCTTCCTTCTACATGGAAGGGTCAGAAATCATGGTGAGCCAGCTATGGGAGGAGAAAAAGCATGAGGCAAAGAAATAGAGAAATCTCATACTCCCATAACATCCCTTTCATTTTAAATTACTGTTTTGTTGTTGTTGTTGTTGTTGTTTTGTTTTTGCTTTGTTTTGTTTTGCTTTTTTTTTTTTCATGTTAAGTGGCTGTAAAACTTTCATTTACCTAAAGGGCTTTTTATCCAGGGCAGAGAAAGACCACACTCAATGAGAAGATTTAAAGACAGAGTGGGAGTCAAATGTCAACTTTAGTTTGTATTTATACCCATACGTGTTGCTCATCCAACAAACAAATTTTACTTATGTTCAGATGAAATATACACCTTGTAAATTCTTTCTATAGAGTCTAGTTCAGCCTTCAGGAACTTACAGGTCAAGACTTTCTACAACAGCTCTGGGAACTTTTGAGCAAAGCTTGTCCTGTTTCTCCTGAACTACTTTTCTCCAGGCTCTTTTCTCATGGGCCACAGCTTCACAATTCTCTCTCTTGGGCTCCCTCCCTTGGAACTGCCTGTCCTCCATACATTTTCTTTTGTCCCTATGGAGCCCATTCCTGGGCCCAGTGCTCCCTAGGTAGAGGCACTATTCCTCTTTGGTGACTGTGAGGAGAATTCCTTAATGTTCTCCATCGGAAAATTAACCTACATTGAAATGATAAAGCTCCGAACATGTGAGATCTTCTGAGCTTTGTTTTCCTTTCCCTCCATCATCACATTCAGATCCTGAGAACTTCCATCATGAAAACATCTATGAAAAGATCTGGGCACCAATGACTGTGTTCACAGCTTTGAGCTTTCAGCCCCACTATCAGACTTTTTAAAATCAATTCCATCTTAACACCCTCTATGGACACTGCCTGTTCTGAACTGTCTGCTGAACCTTTCCTTCTTCTCTCAAATAGGATTTTATTTTCCTCTTTACATATTTTGTATTGACTTTGGCATGCATCAGCAGTAACCAAGTAACCATTCTTGACATCTTGGCCTGCTGTTTAGAAAACCCTCCCACAAAATTTCAACAAGAACTACCCCCTAGAGATGGTATCAGATAGCATTTGCCGTTATAGACAGTCATATTGCTATTTCCCAAGATATCTTTATAGGAAACAGCTGGCTTCTGCCTGCACCATCTGACAGACAAACAGCATTATCAAAACATAAACAGGCTGCTTCTTTCTTGGGATAAAGGAAAATAAGATAACAGTGAGTAAACAGAAAATTATGATCCTTACTTTCCCCTTGTTTTCTTGTATTTAATCAAGTCATTTTCTAAAGGGAAAGTTTGCCATCAAAATTTGGATGCAGGTTACTAGACCAGCCAAACAAACTATTAATTTATAAAAATATCATGATAAATATAATTCAAGCCTTTAAGTGAAGAGAAAGGAACTAGCAGCCCATTCTATTGATTTTAGCACACATAGCACATGCAGCTGATATGTACAATTTAATTTATGGATAGGGTGTCTAAAGATGATTTTCAGCATCATCTATTAGCAAATGAAACAAAAAAAGTCATGAAATAAAAACAGTTAAATGTTTTCTAAGTAGATTGAAATTAGAAAATATCTAATAGCCCTTTGCTGAAACTAAAATCTCATCACAGTAATATCAAATGTTAGTGATGTCATAAAAACAATAATATAAAACATACTAACTGACTTGATTTAAAATGTAGTCTATCAATCAGGAAAAAGACATCCTTTCTAAGATTGATATCTATCATTGTGTTCTCCCTCATCATACTGTAATCTCTATGAGGGCAAAGACTAGGACAGCTTTGTTAATTCTAACACTAATACTGAATATCGCCTAACACTAATACTGAATGAATATTGGCCATTTAATCAACTGTTCAATGCTATTTACTCATTCATTTTTTAGTCATTAACAATTGGATTCTTTGCAAAGGCCTTGTCAAAATAAGGATAAATATGATATGGCCCCTGCCTCCAGTTGCTCACAGCCAAAGGAGAAAGACAGACTTATAAATATATTATTGTAACACAAAATGTTCAATGCTCCAGGAAATATTTGAGCTGAACACAGATGAGATAATGGCTAACTCTGCCCTGGGGAAAAAGCAAATCTTTTTAGGGTAGGATTCCTTTTAGCTGGGTCTTAACGAATGAGAGGCCAAGGAAACGATAGAGTGTAGACGGACTCTTTAACAAATAAATCTGAAAAAACTTTTTTCTTTATAACCTAAAAGTCAAGATTATTTAAATAGACTTTTTTGGGGCTTTTTATTGCCATTCGGAATCATGCAGAGTATTCTTTAATAATCAAAATTTTTGCCCTATATTTTTCTTTTTGAATAAAAAGCAACAGATAGATCATTCCACTTGGCTACATGTTCATACGTTGATTACTCCTCCCAAATTTGGAAATTGATTTGAAGTGATAGTCAAGCTTGACATTTGTGTCCCACTGCTTATTTTGTTTTCACAAGATTGTTTTCTATATTATGAGATGTAAATACCATTTCTCAACCAGATATCATTTATCTTGTCCTAAATAAATAACTGCTCAAAGTAATAAAATCAAGATTCTTCAAAACAAACCATGAAAACATCATTCATGCCAGACCAAAGGAGAAAAAGAAATTTAAAGATACGTGTAGTGGAATTAATTTTATTAAACCATGAAAATGTTGATCTTGTCTACATACATCTGTATATTCTGGAGCTGGAACTTTTTCTTAGAGATAAACAAAATGTTACAATGTTTAAAAATGTCTTCATAAATAAAATAATCCTCTTTGGGGAAGATAATAACCACATCTTGTGCTAATAGTAATTCTATGTAATGTAAGATATTAGCATATTTACTTAATATTTTGTTCAAAGAGTTTGAGTTTAAAAAAAGAAAAGATTATGGTGATAGTTACATGACTCTGTTTGTTAAAATTCATAGAATATACACTTAAAAGGTTGATTTTATTGTATGTCAACCTAAAATATAAAATTTTCAAAAATTTAGAAGAAATGAAAAGATATGAGAGAGAGGAGAGGAAGAGAAGAGAATTTTGGTTTTATCATTTGGAAAACATTAAACTTTGAGCCCTTCCCCTGACACTCCTCTGGACTCCTTTCCAAAAGGCAAACACTTGGTACATTTTAAGCAGAAAAATTAAAATCGATCACCCACACAGCCAGGCCAAGAATGAAGAGCAAAAAACCTGGAATTTGACAAGAAGGAAAGGGATCCAAGACAGGAAATTGACTTGGTCAGACGTGTGGAAAATCAAGGCAACCCACAATGCCATTAATGAAGGTCCCCATAATATGGCCTTGCCTCTGCACCCCACCCGCAGCCCCCACTCTCTCCAGCTGAGAGGATTTATTTCAGAGGAGCAGTGCCAGCGCCTTCCAAGGGAAACACGGTTGGAGCACGTTTTACCATGCAATGCTACAAAGGAGGCACAGGTGGCATGCTGGAAGCTCTTCCTCAGGATGGAGGGAGGGAGCCAACCGCAGCCAGTGTCCTTGATCCTGGTCTAAGGAAACTAAACCCCACTGAACAGAAATCTCAGCTCCAAAGCCAAAAAAGGGAAAACACAGTTAAGAGGTCTTTATTCTTCAAAACAGCAGAAGCTGTGTGTCTTTTCCTGTCTCCTGTTACTAAAACATGTTAGAGGCAAAGTTTACTAAGAAGATGGTCATTAGAAATGACCTAAAGATAATGGGACTAAAGAATATTAAAAAGGATATGAAAGTGGATTGCCATCATTGGCCAGAAGCCAGTGTTAGATCAAAATTGCACAAGGATTAGCCAAAGAGGATATAGACCAAAGCATAACCATAAACTGCCCAAAGCCAAGCATGTCTGTTAGCTCAACAGTCTGTGCACAGTTAGAATTGATTCTTGCAGAAACTTTTATAGTTTTACATGAAAAGGAGAAAAAATATGTATAGCCAGTCTTCTAAGAAGAAAAAAAAATGTTACATATTTGAATCCTATCTCCACCACTGATGAGCCCTGTGACATTTGGTTATTTGTGCCTTAATTTCTCCATCTATAAAATGGAGAATATCACTACCTATTTCATATAGTTGTTTTAAGTGATTAAATACAGTTAAGACATCTGGAACAGTGAGTGGCAGATACTAAGTGGTATGTAAATGTTAATTAATATAGTTGTCATATAATAAGCATTTCACATTAGAGTTGGTTTTGGTATGCCGATACCAAGTATATTCTGAAATAGCCCTGAAACCTGACAAAGGTCTGTAAACCATGCAGAGGCTTGTTATAAAATTCCTCAAGTTTTCCTACAGAGCCATTTGCTAAGACTACCATTGATTCTTTCTGGATTTCTAGCCATATCTCCTTGAACCCAATTCCAGTATTCCTAATTCCCAAGGCCTATTTTATCAGAATAACAGTGAAGTGCAATAAACCCTGAGTTTGCAGTCAGGTGACTTAATGTTGTTATTTCTCTACTGAGGCACCTGTCAAAATCAGTGCCCCTTCCTGGACCCTTGATTCCTCCCATCACAGAAAGGGATCGGACTGGATGACATCTATGCTTCCTTTTAGTTGTGATATTTTGTTGTTCTTTTATAACATTTTAAGTAATTTTTTTTATTTTTTACTTTTTTCATAATTGTGTCCAGGCGCTATGCTTTTTTTGTTTGTTTGTTTGTTTTTGAGACAGAGTCTCGCTGTGTTGCCCAGGCTGGAGTGCAGTGGTGTGATCTCGGCTCACTGCAGCCTCTGCCTCCTGGGCTCAAGTGATTCTCCTGATTTAGCCTCCTGAGTAGCTGGGATTACAGATGTGCACCATCACACCAGGCTAATTTTTGTATTTTTAGTAGAGACGGGGGTTTTGCCATGTTGGCCAGGCTGGCCTTGAACTCCTGACCTCAGGTGATCTGCCTGCCTTGACCTTCCAAAATGCTGGGATTACAGGCATGAGCCATCATGCCCAGCTAGGTGATTTATTACATTTTTCATCTGAATGTCTGTTGCAGAGATACAGTGCAAGAGGACTTTATTTATGAGCTAATATGCTTTTCCAGCTGCTTTTTGGACATCTATATCTGGATACTCCCTGCAGGCTCCTTCATCTCTCTATGTGAAGTCAAATTATCACCTTTCTATCATCCCATGAGCCCAACCTGTTTCCCTCCTGAGATTCCCAAGAATAACCCCACTGTACTTTTTGTCCCTAGCTTAAAGTGTCAGCTGCCTTAGATGATCCCAGCACATTGCCTTTCCACATTTCTCTCCTGTCTCCTCTCTGCCATCTTTGAGCAGCCACTTAGGTTCAGGCCCTTCCCAGTTCTCCTTTGACCTTGCTTCTTACATCTTAATGTGCAGCAGAATCACCTGTGGATCCTATTCAAATGTAGATTCTGATTCTGTAGGTCTGGGACAGCCAGAGGTTCCACATTTCTAATATGCTCCCAGATAATGTAAAACTGCTGGTCCCCTATCACACGTTGAAGAGCAAGGCACATAGACTTCTAATGAGAGCCCCAGAATCCAGAAGGTTTCCGTTTTAATCTAATTTTTGGGTTTGTATTCTAAACTATGCTTCTCTTCTTTCCTGCTAAAATATGGCTTGCATAATTCAGTAGTAAATAAAATCTCTTCACAATATAACTCCAACCTGTGTTTTGCCTTAACTTCCAGAATCCCTAGCCTACATTTATCTAACTAGCTACTTTGAGGATGTATTTTTCGCTTTCTGCCTTCATGCCTTGTTGGGCTCAATTCTTTGCTTGAAGTGCCATCTTCCCCCTTTTATTTGTGTTACTCAAAATTTTATAACTCCTGAAGACCTGACACAAATACCACTTAGTCCACAAACCATGTCTATTTCCCTGAAATTCATCCTTTCCTTTAAATACTCATGGTGCTTTGCTGACTTTCTGATGATTCACATTCTGCTTTAAATTTTATATTTATACATCTGACCCCTCTCCCATCAGACCAAGGGCTGCTTAAGGGGTTGTTTCAAAGCAGGAAGAACTGTTTAGAACAATTGAACAGAAGCACTCCTTCACTAATCATTCAAATTCATATAGGCTGAAAATATGAAACAAAAAACAGTTTAGACAGCTTCACACAGCATGAAACTATTAGCCATTATTGAGGGTAACTCCAACTTTTGGGGCATACCTCCTACTTTTTTATTCATTTAGCCTATATTTACTAAGGGCCACCTCTGTGTAAGACCCCATGATGAGGGCAGTGGCAGGACCCAAATAATAAGGCTGGCATCCTGGAGGTCCCTGCCATCTGGTTAGGGAGATAGTGAGGGGGCCACTGAGGGTGTCCACTGCAGTCTCCTGGGCTCCTGCTTGAGGCAGGGTCCTGGACCAGAGGAGCCATGAGCCTTGTCTGCAACATAATTGTTATGTTCTGAAAGCTTATGGCTCTGGGGATAACACACTTATTAGACAAACACTGTGAGGATTTATCTAGAAATGTGCTTTCACTGTAATTCCCTGCATTTGATAGCCTCCCTTTCCAGCATTTATAGCCACCACCTGTGCTTTCATTATTCACTCTAATGTCTCTGTTTGAGGCTGATGTGCTTAATTTTCCAGTGTCTCAAAGGAAAACAGGAAGTTTCTCTCATGAACTTAAGCTTCCCATTTACTCATGAGTTACTCTCTTAAGAAATAAGGATCTTGGACACATTCATTGCCTGTGTAAGGAGGAAGATCCTTAGCCACTAGGATCAGGAAGTGTTGACATGGCATCCTTAATGCTTGTTGATGAAGTTAGATAAAGATTAGTTTATCTGCCTCTCCTAAGAAATTTCTCCTGAGAAATTACATTGTTAGAAAGCCTAAATATGTGATTCCCAAACATTCCTCTTTATAATCTGAGAATTAGGGAATCTTACAACTTGAAGGTAGTTGAGAGATTGCCGGGTTCATTCTCTCATGTTTTGCTCTTGAGGAAACAGAGACCCGTGATCATTTGCTTAGTGGAAGAGCAAGGCCTCAAACATAAGTCTTTAGAGTCTAAGGCTAAGAGGCTAAGTGGGAGAAAGAAAACTACATATCTCTATCTATATAATTTGTATCTCTCTACTTCTTTCCATATCTATCTGTCTCTCCTCTGCAATGTGTCAGGTACTGTGTTTTTGGTACTTTAGATGTCTTACCACATTAAATTTTCACATTACCCAAATTCCCAGAGGCAGATGTTGTCCCAGTTTTATAGATGAGAAATCTGAGTCTCTGAAAGGTGAAGTAACTTTCCCGAGAGTAGGTAGCAAGTGTATAGATTATACAACATGCCCATGCGCCCTTCCTCAAGGAAAGACTTCACCTGGTGGCCAACAGGAAGGGGTCTTGCTATTTGGTGGTATAAGAGGGAGAAAAGGAAACAGTCCTTATCCTTAGGTGAATGGATGAGGATATCTTTATTCTACCTTATGGGTTACTGCTTTTTTTCTATTCCCACCTCTGAGTCTTATTTCTCAGTCATTGTGTACTCCACACCAAGAAGCTTCCCAGCCCTCATGCCTCTTGGCTCACAACCTCTCTCCAGTATGGTATTCATTCCTGGGGCTCCCATTGTCCTCCTGCTTCAAACACTTGTTATTCTATACTTTGAGACCTAATCTATCTCCCCAGCTTCGGTCACTCATCAACAATTGCATGCTGTGCCCGTCCCAGTGGTGCACAAACTCAAGGGTCAAAACATGAGACTCATCTCTCTCTCCCCTCTCTCTCTCCCTCTTTCCCTCCCTTTCTCTCTCCCTCCATCATTTTGGAAGTCTCATTTTCTTCCTGATGCCTTTAATATCTTTCTTTCTTCAATTCCCTATACCTACTTTCAATATTCTTCTGAAGACAACTCAAATCCTATATTCCCCATGAAGTATTCTCTCACCTCATTTACTTATTAAAGGAGCATTTAATAAGCACCTGTTGTATGATAGAGAGCAAGGCAGATACAGTCTGTGCCTTCATGGGACTTATAGTCTGGCGGAAGCTATAAATAACAGCAGTTGTAATGACTGCTCTGAAGAGAAAGCAATGGACAGTGACAATATACTTTTAAATCTTCCACACTGCCTTCCATTCAGAAGGATTTTAATAACGATCGAGTTGGATTTTTTTTTCCCTCAAATCTGAGGGAAGATCTGGTGGTGGCATCTGTTAGCATGCATTTGTGTCTGGTTCCTGTGTGCACTATTGTCAATATTCTGCGGTCTTTGCTGTCTGGGACACTTCAGAGGTGACTGATAATCAAGTGATCAATTCCGGGTGAGAAAAGTTCATGGAGCTGTGCTGCATGGATATTAAGTATAGTCTGAATCAAGCATCAAGCAGCTGCTTCTTTGGGGGCCAACTGGGTGGTACTGGCAGGAATTTCAATTCCCTGGAGCTTGAAAGAAATACACATGACACTCTTTAATGTGAATCCAGCTAAAAGCTGGCTGGGGAACAAGTGACAGCCAGATAGCTTGCCCTGCCATACTTGTGAATCTTCCCTTTGAAGATTGCATTATTAGAGTTCTTTCCTCCCAAAACACTGTATTATAAACCTAATGCATGGCTCAGTGGTTTAGGGATATATAAGAAAGCATAATAGAAAACATTCTAGATCAGCTCCTATTTCTGTTCTCAATATTAAGATAATTTTGGTATCTGT
The DNA here is from genome assembly GCF_028858775.2 of Pan troglodytes. Lineage (NCBI taxonomy): Eukaryota > Metazoa > Chordata > Mammalia > Primates > Hominidae > Pan > Pan troglodytes. The sequence goes on along the minus strand of NC_072398.2, from coordinate 155,816,551 downwards.
ATCTGCCTAAGCTTCATATTAAGAGACGGAAAGAGATTGTTTTTTGTATTTCTTGATAGCAGCAATAGACGAGAGTTACTCATGTACTCTGCTGTATGCTGCTCACACACATCAAATTACCCTCCTAACACATATACTTGCATGTCTTGCACATGTACAGGCACATGCTGCAGGCATAGTCCTCTAAGGCAATCAAGGCACATCAAGGGTCCTGCCTACGTGTGCTTTTAAGTTCCATTAAGGACTCTTGGAGAGTGACTATTTCATAATGGCTCACACTTGATAAAACCAGTTCAAGAGCAATTTATATGCCCAAGACTAACATATGAAAAAACAACAACGCAGAACAAAAAATTGTGTGAGCAGCAAACCAAAATTATTTTTTAAAGTTTCTAATAGCAGGAAAAATTAAACAATTTTATAAAAAGGGTAAATTTAACAATTTATGAAATAATTTAATTTTAAAGTATTAATTAGGAAAACACAGAAACATTTTTTGCTAAGATTTGGCATGTTTCATATCGGAAATTTTTTGCTCCATTAACTTAACATTTACTTTTTTATATGAACTGGGAAATATATTTGTTGTTTAGATATTCTCTACTTCTCTCTATCACTTAAAGTGCTAAAATTAGCATTCTAAATATATCCTGATGCTCCAAGAAACTATATTAAAAAACATAGTTCTATAGTTCCAAAAATCTCTACTTTGCTCTTTTGATTTGATTTGATTTGATTAAAATCAAAAATTTAAATTTGATTTCTCTTGACCTCACCTCCCTAAATCACAGTGATAGTTCAAGTTACATGTTATAGATGGCAAAATGATTTGCCTATCTATAGTTGTTTAAATAACATGATATAAAATGACTTCTAGCCACTTGTTTTTTCTCTCTATTGCGGTCACCAAAAGCTAATTTAGGACTCACTAAAAGAAAAGGAATATTGCTTTTAAACATGGTTTTTTATTTGCCGATTTTATTTAAGACTGGTAAGCCATCTTGTTCTGTCTCAGAAAAACAGGAGCCTCACCTATAAGGCTGGAAATAGTACTCTAGACAGATTTGAAGCCTGCAGTTTTCAGGGGTTTCCTGTCTACAACCCAATGTAGAGAAGCAGAATGAAAAAAGTCTTTCCACTGACCTACACAAACTCATGGAACAGGGGCTGCAGAGAAAAACCTCTATCAGATTAATCAAATGAAGATCTATGGCCTTAATTTTGAAGCCTATGATCATCCAGTTATGAAACATTAAATTTAACTGTTATTCAGTTTCCAGAATTATTTAGAGAATAAGTAAAGATTAAGGGACTCTAGAAACGCCATTCAATTTGCCAACTTCACAAACCTGGCTTAATATCAGGATTTAAGAGAAAGGTAATGGTGAGGAAGCATGAGACAGGAGAGCTGAAATCTCAGTGAAGTTCCTCTTGGGTACTCCGAAAGAGTCTGTCATTAGTGACCCAAGAATTCAAGCTATGTTAAAAAAGTCTCATATGGGATTTGGACTGAAGCTCCAGAGAAGGAGGGAAAGTCACCTATATCTTCTCATTTACTCTGGCCTGGGTGCAGGGATGGTAGTGGGAAGAGTCTTCCAGTACTGTGATGCCCTTCACTAGCTTCTCAGAGAGGCCCAAATAAACTGTCCACTGGGGTAGGAAGGGAGTGGTAAAGTCCAGGTGCTGAAAGTCTTCAGTCAAGAGAATATCACTGTTAATGACTAACAGGCATTGCCCAACTCTAGGTACCAGTCCTCAATAATGGATATGATGCTCACTCTCATGTTATCTTTTCAGCAGCACTGTGAGGAGGGGGCTTGCTTCAGTTGTCAGTTGAGGAAGCCTTTGAGCAGTTTAACACCTTGCCTGTGGTCGCAGAGTAACAGGGTGACGCTGGAAAGCTCCCCTTGGCCTGTTTCTCAAGCCTGCATTAACTGCCTCCATGCTATATCACAGGGCTCTGTCATTTGCCTTTCCTTATGCCCTAGCATGGTTCAGAACTCATACTATTGATCTGCCAGTCCATAGCACAAACCACCTGCTGGTTCAAGTCTTCATTTTCATAATTTTTTTCCTCTTCCACCTCCATTTCCTCCCAAATACCTTATTAGAAATTCAGACTTTTGTAAGCCAGGGAAAATGAGAAAAGAGATTGAGTTGGAGGAAAGGAAATGACAGGGAAGATCTGAAAAAGAATCCATCTTGATGTTGAGAGGAAAGAGAAAAACACAAGCTCATCATGACAGCAAAGCTTTGGCTAACATGTAAAAGCACTGTGAAAAAGAGGCAGATGTTTTTGAATACCTTAGTCATAAATCATATTGGGACATCATTCTTTTTTTGCTTGTTTAGGCTAAATGCAAATAAGCATGTGATTAGTTTCATTGTAACACAGTTGGCTTCAACGCTGTTTATCAGAGGATAGAAAAATAATTTTATTTGCTTAATTATTAGCTTATGATTTGCTATTGAGTTTCTTTTTTAATAGATTTATGAATTGCGTTCAGAAGGCACCCCACTTCCCGTAACATTGCCCTCTTGGATCCCACTAGAGATTTTTGTGTTTTAGGTTCTCCAGTCTCTCCTTGGATACCAATGCTTTTCACAACATCCTACCTTCATTTTCTCCTTTCTGTGCAGACACACATGCAGCAGTGCACATTCATCTGCCTGGAAGAATGTGGAGATTCCAAGGTTACTCTAACAATGGATCAAGTTCAGGCTCCACGTTAATTTGTAAGTACAATGAAAACATCTTTCTCTTTTGATAAACTTTTCCCACCCTTGTTAACATACTGTGCTCTTTAATTGCAAAGGGACAGAAGATGAAGAAGTATCATGTTTTTGTGCCAGTGGTAGAAGGGTGTTTTACTTGCATTCACAATTTCCCCACTTGCTTAAATTATTGTGATTCATACAGTAAATACAAAAGAAAAAAAAAGCCAAGGAGTTAAATTTAAAGAAAATAAAGCTAGTGACTTCAAATAGTAAAATTGAATTGCTTGCTTTTAAATTTGTCACATAACAGCCCCCATTCCCCCAGTGCAGAAACCATGACAAAAGATGTCGCCAGATTCTACACATTTTGGCTGCCTTTCATTCCAAGCAATTGTGAAGTTGTAAATGGGGGAAAGGACAGTTAAGTTTGACCTGATACATTTAATAGGGTCCATGATGGTAACATCATTCTGTTGTCTAAGCCTTGAATAAATGATACTCTATGTCCATGAATGAATGCACTTTTTTTTTTTGACAGAGTCTCGCTCTGTCACCCAGGCTGGAGTGTAGTGGCACGATCTCAGCTTACTGCAACCTCCACCTCCCGGGTTCAAGCAATTCTCCTGCTTCAGCCTCCCAAGAAGTTGGGACTACAGGCTCGTGCCAACACACCTGGCTAATTTTTTGTATTTTTAGTAGAGACGGGGTTTCACCATGTTAGCCAGGATGGTCTCGATCTCCTGACCTCATGATCTGCCCACCTCGGTCTCCCAAAGTGTTGGAATTACAGGCGTGAGCCACCGTGCCTGGCCTCACATTTGTTTTAATGGGGGTTGTCTTTGTTTTCTTGATGATGATTGATTCACTAATAACCGGAAGTAACTCAGCTAGGTCCTGAGAGAAATGTCTTTAATGCGCATTTTAGCCCTAATATGGGAAGTAACTTCGAAGAAGTAATGTTTTATCTGCGCTCTCTCTCTCTCTCTCTGTATATATATATTTGTTTTTTTACTTACTTTATTTATTAGACCTAGATAATGAGAATTAGATTATAAGACACAAAGTTGTTAATATCAATGGAATGTGGATCTGCTATATTGATTTTTTCATTAATGATTTGTTGAATTGTATTCTTATAATCATATATCTATATTTTATTATAAAACAATCATTTACACACATCTAAGGTTAACATTTGCAAGAAACTGGAAAAAACGTTACGATGTCATTTCATACACTATGGTCTGCAATAATGATTTTAGTTCAAATTTGTCCCCATATCTTTTGCCAACAAAAACTGATTTATAAAGCATGTTCCCCAATCCAGAACCAGATAATATGGGAGATAATTACTATGCCTGGTTATAGCTTAAGAACAATTTCCTGAGGCACCACTTGTAAAAGTGAAAGAACATACATTGGAATGAGTGCTAGTCAGCTGTATACTAAAAGAAAAGTGAGAAATTGTTACACAGAGCCTGTTTTCCAATAGCAGTTTAAATAAGAACTACATTGTCCCTGACAATCCCATAGAACCTTTCATAGTGTGATTTTACTATACAGACACACTAACTCTTTTTAAGCTCTTTAGGGACACAGAAAAACCAGATTAATCATTGCACAATTGTATATCATTTATTTACCAACTAAGTGCTTCACCATTGAAAAGTAGGAGTTATTAAGACGTAAAGCAGAATTTGACTTTCTTGTGGAAACTACATTATATTTTATTTCAAATAAAAAAGAATCATTAGCCATATTAATACCATGTCTTATTATTTTATTATCTTATTGTGTTATTTTAAAAGAACACTGAAAACTGCAAGATCATTGTTTAATGTTTTCATTGAAAGAAACCCATTAAATTCTAGGGCTGGGTGCAGTGGCTCACGCCTGTAATCCCAGCACTTTGGGAGGCCAAGTCGGGCGGATCACCTGAGGTCAGGAGTTCAAGACCAGCCTTGCTAATATGGTAAAACCTCATCTCTACTAAATACAAAAATTAGCTCAGCATGGTGGCGGGTGCCTGTAGTCCCAGATACATGAGAGGCTGAGGCAGAAGAACTGCTTGAACCCGGGAGGCGGAGGTTGCAGTGAGAGGAGATGGTGCCACTGCAATCCAGTCTGGGAGACAGAGCAAGACTCTATCTCAAAAAAGAAAAAAAAAGAAAGAAAGAAAATAAACCCATTAAATTTTAAAGAATAATTAATTTTGAAGATTTAATATATAATTCAACCTAAGACAAGACATCAATATATTTGTTTTAAAATTTAGCTTAAGATAAATCAGTGATAGGTATGTTTAATCTTGCTTTAGGAAACTGTTAGTTAATTGGTGTTCATATTCTTTAGGGCCTCTAAATTTATACCCGCCTTGAAAATAATGTTTTCCTCCTATACATTTTGACAAAATGAAATGAAGGACTGAGCAAACCTTTGGCAAATAAAAACAAAGAAAAACTGACTAATTTAGGCCGTTTGATTTTTTTTTTAAAGTATCTCATCCATTTAGCTTTGACTTATTTCCTTTGTATAAATTATCGGTTTCACTTATTTGATTTGTCAATGCACAGCTGGAGAAAAGTGGAAAATTTTAAAAATATAAATCTAGATTAAAATAAAAAACCCACCTAGATATTAGGTATAGAGAAGATACTGTCATAGTATAGTGGGTTTTGAAAACAAAAGCTTTTCTTTTTCTAGATTAAAGAAACCAAAAGACAGGCAGTTATTTCTTATTTAAATCTTTATTAAAAGAAAAAAGATTTAAAACAAGTAACAACAAATTTCATTAAATATTCAACGTTTTAATTATCAAAGATATTTAGACAATACGTTTCTAACATTTCTGCACAGCAGAAGCACACTGATTATAGAGCTCAGACTGTCATGTGCTCATGTGAGTTTATTTTTGGCATAAAAGTATCTAAAGTCACATTTAAACAAATGTGATAATATTTTATAAACTGATAGTAACTTACTGATGATTGATTCTCAAAGCTTTCACAAATTATCATTATATGATTGACATTCTCTTAGGGTGAATACTTTTCTGGACTCTTTCTGTAACAAACACTGAGTAACCAACTGAATTAATTTCCTTAAAAGTTAGTAGTACTGGTAAAATTATTTAAAACTGAATTGGAAATTATGTTCCTGTTTATAGTAGTACAATACAATTAACATATTGTAAGTAAACTGATTTTTTCATACCAAAAGTTAGAAAATGAAGTGGCATATATAGAACAGGCTTTGATGAAAATAAATGATCATTTAAAAGGGAGCTATTCAGTACATGACATCTGTGAGCACCCTTTCGAGGAGTAAAGTTTCCCTTTGCAATTCCTAGAAGTTTCTCTTTCTGATCTTTGTAAAACACTGAGAAATGCAGTATTATACCTATTGTATTTTCAAAGATCTACTATAGAAAACATTTCATTTTAAAACTTCTCTTTTAGTAAAAAAAAAAAAACAAAGAAATCCAACAAGTGTTCTTTCGGGGTTTGTTTCTTCTTGCGTGTAGTACACATTCATGAATGTCCACTAGGCGCAAGGGAAATTGTTTAGCTGCACAATGTATTCCATAATAGTGAGGATATCAAACAGAGCAAAATGACAAATGTTTTCCAATCAGTGAGCTAAGAGTGAAACAAATGCAATAAGACTTGTTTTAATCACGAAACATTGCAGGTTTTAATTTTTTAAAAAACAATGTTTGTAAACTTGCCCATAAAAGCTGGGTAATATTAAATAGCCAGTAAGGCACTTTGTCAGAGGGCGAAGTAGTAAAGGCTGGATGATTGGCAATTTGTTTAAGAGGAAACATTCTATACTTAAAGAGAGCAAACTCTGAACTGGGGCAGTCCTTTCACTGATTTACTGTCCAACGAGAGTGGGAAAAACTTTAAAATTTTTAATTTCACTTTGCTGACCAATTTTCCCTGCAGAAGAAGTCTTTTAGTTGTAATTTTAAAAATATATTAGGAGCTATCAATTTAAGTAATGTATCATTTTTCAATCTAAGATTTAAAAGAATATTAACATATTCAGTAGTATTTTCAAAACATCCAAGCCACTCTTTAAAAACGAATTACAAAACAAATGATCTTAGTATAAAAATGTTTTATGTTATTAACAATTCCCTTGCGACTTCTGATGGCTTCACATAGTACAGTATAAGCTTTGGTATAAAACATGCAAATGCAAGCCAACAAGGTCGTGAATACAGTGTTGCTAAACACAAAGCACTTATGAAACAAATGTTGCACAGACACAGCAGATGGAGAAAAGGTAACACACAGCTGTAGGACGACCAGTTTGCTCTTCTACTGCTTCCTAGTTTGTGGATTTTCCTCCTGGAAAATCTTCAGCAAAGGTTGACTCACGTAATAAGGTCTTGCAGTAGAACCATCATTTCTTTCTAAATCTTCCACTAGGAGGAAGAATGGTACAGAGTAAATATCAAAGCAGAACTGTAAGAGAAGTAACACCGCCATCTGCTGTATACTCGCTTTACAGCAGTTCAAAATCCTTTTTTTGTTGTTGTTTTTTTGTTGTTGTTTTTTAAACAGCATAGTTTGGCATCAACATTATTGTAAACATAGTTATGTGAAAACAATAAGCCCTTGTGATTATGTCAGCAAGATATTATTTCATTCTGTGTAACAGGTCAGATTCTGCCAATATTGCGTGTCTCTCAGTTGCATGATTGAGAAAATAACTTTCACCTTCTTTTTTTCAATTTACTTTCTAAATTACTATATTTGCTTAAAATTGATTTTGTTTTGCCATCAATAATTTAAATAGTATAGCCTTGAAAAATAAAAATTGTGAAATTTCAGATTTCAAACACATCAACTGCAAATTTTGAGGAACATTGCCCTGGTTTTTCACAGTTTTTAGTTTAATTGCTTTGTAAGAAAATGGCTTCTAAATATCTTCTCAAAAACAATGCTCATTTTTATTCTACATATTTCAATTACACAAATAAGTAGTAAATGGAGAATATTTTTCTGACTAGATGTTAGCTCATAATATAAATTGGCAACTAGTTTATGTGTTGATTTTTATTTTATTCAAGTGATTTTTTTCAACTTTTTTTTTTTAAACAGGGTTTTGCTCTGTCACCCAGGCTGGAGTGCAGTGGTGTGATCATGGCTCACTGCAGCCTCGACCTCTTGGGCTCGAGTGACCCTCACATTTCAGCCTCCCAAGTAGCTGAGACTACAGGTGTGCGCCACCACACTTGGCTAACTTTTATATTTTTTATAAAGATGGGGTTTCACCATGTTGCCTAGACTGGTCTGGAACTCCTAGGCTCCAGTGATCTGTCCATCTTGGACTCCCAAAGTGCTGGGATTACAGGCGTGAGACACCACACATGGCCAATTTTTCAACTTTTATGTGTATCAGAATCAACTAGAGAACTTTATAATAATTCACATCATGGCTCACATCAAATCACAGTATATCATCAGAATCTCTTGGGCAGAGCACAAACATCTATAGTTATAACAAATTCTCAGGTAGAGGCCACTATTCTACTAGTCCTTTGTTGTGGCCTTTGTCTTGTTGAATAATAAAAGAATAATCCAGAAAGATAAGTTGTCATTATCTGCATTATGCTTCAAGGAGAATAAGAATGCAGAAGGCTCTTTGCCAAAATGTGGAGCCAACTGACACTTTTGAATACAATAATCTCAAGAATGTAAGCCAAGAACAAGCTGGTAGTCATTATATATTAAAAATCTTCCCTATTCATTGGCTTATTGCTATTAATTAATCTGCCACAGAGTCAGTTTAAATCTAGGTGTCTACACTTGAAGATAATTAATACGTATTTAGATCAATCTATAACACAACAATACATTTCTGACTCTTTTCTTGGATATATGAGTGATATTCAGATCAACATGTTCCTTTCTGTCAATACATAAATAATCCTTATATACAAGTTTAAGGTAAAAGCCAAGAAAATACAAATTGATTCAATGCTCCTTTTGGGGTGCATTTTTACATGGTTAACCACATCATACACATTTGCACACAGGGGATGGCTAGGCAAGATGTGTGTCTGATTCATGCTTTGTTCTGCCATTCAAAACTTACACATGACTATCAGAAACCTCAGGCAGCCAGCGGTGGCAGGTGGCAACAACTTTCCTCCTAAGCCCTGCAGAGAGAGAGTTCCTAACCCACAGTATGCCCCTCATAAAGGTATTAGATGATGGAGGGCCAACAGTATATTTCCTTAGGGTAAAATCTGAAGTGTCTTTCTTTTCTCTTTCCTCACTGAAAGGTGAGACAAAATCAAACCTTCTGTAGAACAAAGCCACACAATCTCTTTAATCTAGAAATACAGGTATACTCATGAAAAGATATAATCACTCTTCTGAAACAAATTCATATTGATTTTCTATATAGTGGGAATAAGACATTTGGGTTAAAGACAAAAGGCATGAGTTATGTAACAATTTCAGTTTTGTTCAGAATATTTTCACCATGGACAGAGGTTCATGTTGTTGGAAATGACACTCCAGAACTCAGATTCGACTTCAATATAAACATGATTTCACTAAAACAGAATGGGCTCTGAAGGTTCCACAGTATTTTTTACCCAGTAATGCTCTCCGTAGAACCTATATAACATTAACATCTATGTTTGTTATGGACATGACTCACTGAAATATACTTCCTAGGGAACCATTAATACAAGTTTAATCACAGTTTAGAGAGTTGTCCACCAGCTTGAACAGTATAAATATAACCATAGCACCATATTTACAAATTTAGTACCATATGCTGGTTAACTATAAATCAATATTTTATGGCTAATTAATTACACATTTATAGTGTTTTCAAAAATTGCCTGAATATCCTTTACAAATATACACTTATAAAAAGAAAGGCTATTAAAGTGCTGCAATGGAAACAGCACGCTGAGTTATAAAAGTTATTAAAACACTCTCGGCTACAGATTTTAAAAAACGTTTGACATTAACATTTTGATCTTTAGCTGGGACCACCGTCTATAAAGTAGACAGCAGCTAACGTCATCAAATACCTGACACCTCAGGTGGTACCAGGTGCTGACTTCTTACAATTAAGCACAGAAATTTCACATTACTCAAAAGCAACATTTCCAAATTACAATCAACCTAATTTACACAACTTCTACTTAAAAGTGAGTGACACTGTTTGGAGCTTTTCTACTCTTTCTGCTTCTGGGGAACTAGTTGCTTCTTGATCAGAATTCCGTGCAGGTTAGGGGTTACGAAGTAGGGTTTTTCTGTAGATCCATCATTTCTTTCCAGATCTTCACCTGTATATGCAGCAGCCAAAGCAGGCAAAAGCAGAAGCAGCAGAACAATTATACACATTTTTATAAATTGGAGGGTGGAACAGGGAAAAATCAGAAAAATCAGTGTTAGAAAGTCAAATATAAGACAAATTAGTGCAGTTTACTTGCTGATTCTGGGCAAGGTAAGAAACCTCAACCTCTGCCAGGAAACACTGAAACTTCCTAAATCCCTCCCACTCCCAGAGAGATGTATTTTGATACTTTAAAGGCTAAGAAGATATTCTATGTCCCTTCAAAAAAGTGTCATCTTTAAATTCTATAACTGTTCATTTCAGAAAGATATAAATTGCCAAATCCTCCGGGATGGAGCTGAATAGGAAGTATATTAATTCTGTGATAAATGTAGAATAATAATGGAATTTCAGACTTTCAAGTCACTTCTAATGGTAGTCCATACTCCGATGTTACAGACGAACACCCTGAGGCCCAGGAATATAAAACAACTCGCTGAAGTCAAAAGCTCTGAGGTAAATAGGATGAGATAGGGACCCAGCTTCTTGACACCTAGTTTTGCTCTTGTTCTACTTAACTATAAGGCACCCTGTCCTAAATTCTTGCAGTCTTCCTCAGATTGTATTTGAAAGCTAATGTCAATGTATTCTGACTCTTATAATACATTAATTTACCTTTCAGCTTTGCTTAGGCTAATATTAAATTGATGGCATGTTCACTGACCACCCACCTGCTGGCTAGTTGGGAGGAAGCACCAGAATTATGCTGAGAAACAAAGATACATTTGCATGAAATTAAGCCTCCCGCAGATATATACAAATCACAGCAGATAGTAGCTATAGTCTTGGGAATGGTTGGGTCATTGGTTTAGTAGATTTCTACTAGCGCTCACAGTGACCTTCCTCACATACAAAATGAAAAGCAAAAGAGGGAACACGATAGATGCTGAACATTTTGCTTTTTTTTGTCCTTTATCCTATTTCTATACAATAGTCCCCTCTTACCCACAGTTTTGCTTTCTACAATTTCACTTTCTGTGGTTTTAGTTACCCAAGGTCCAGAAATATGAAATGCAAAATTCCAGAAATAAACAACTCATTAATTTTAAATTGTGTACTATTATGAGTAGCATAATGAGACCTCAAACCGTCAAGCTCTATCCCACCCTGGCAGGGAATCCTCCCTTTATCCAGCATCACCTCGCTGTCTAGGATGCTCTTCCCTTAGTCACTTAGTAGCTTTCTCAGTTATCTGTTGCAAGATCACAGTGCTTGTGTTCAGGTAACCCTTATTTTAGTTAATAATGGCCCCAAATTGCAAGATTAGTGTTGCTGGCAATTTGGATAAGCTGTAAAATGCTTCCTTTAAGTGAAAAGGTGAAAGTTCTCGAGTTAATAAGAAATAAACTTATACTGAGGTTGCTAAGATCTACATAAGAACAAATCTTCGGTTTTTTGTTTGTTTGAGGCAAAGTCTCGCTCTGTCACCTAGGCTGGAGTGCAGTGGCGTGATCTCAGCTCACTGCAGCCTCTGCCTCTCAGGTTCAAGTAGTTCTGTTGTCTCAGCCTCCAGAGTAGCTGGGATTATAGGTACCCGCCACCATGCCTGGCTAATTTTTGTATTATTTGTAGAGACAGGGTTTTGCTATGTTGGTCAGGCTGGTCTCGAACTCCTGACCTCAAGTGATCTGCCGGCCTCGGCCTCCCAAAGTGTTGGGATTACAGGCGTGAGCCACCATGCCCGGCAAAACAAATTTTTTATACGTGAAATTGTGAAGAAGAAAAAAGAATTTTAAGCTAGTTTTGTTGTATCTCAAACTGCAAAAGTTACGGCCACAGTGTATGATAAGTGCTTAGTTAGGATGGAAAAGGCATTACATTTGTGGATGGAAGACATAAACGGAAACATGTTCCAATTGACAGCAATTGGGTTTGGTACTATTAGAGAATTCTGGCATGTCCAGGGGTCTTGGAATGTAACCCCCATGGATAAGGAGAGATTACTGCTATATATAATATATCTATCTTGTTATTACTCTTAAGGTACTGGTAAGAAGTCTGGCCTGGATCACATTAATAAGCATCTACAACTATTATTTTTTTCCCACTCTGAGATGATGAATCTCAGTACCTTGTAATAAAAAGATTCCATGTTTCTAAAAATGAAGTGTTTACAAATGGTTTGCATTGTAAAAATCACCAGTTTTCTGGCAGCCAAGACAATAGGAATAAATAAATAAATAAATAAATAAATAAATAAATCTACACATTCAGAATTTGGCTCAGGGCATCATTTAAGAAGAATATTTTACAAAGTGTGATGTTGCCCATAGTAACAGCTAGGGGAGGAAGAGAAACACAATTTAAGTTTCCTTGTTCTTTGTTATCACAGACAAGTGTCTCTGAAAGGAAATGATTCAGTCAACATGCAATACACTGAATCAAGCTGATGTACCTGGCTTTCAAGGAGTTGGCAATTAATAAAGATGGTGGAAAACATTTCTTACTGTCAAAATTCAAAATCAACTGCCAAACTTAAAATCCACTTATTAGGCAAAACTTCCAAAGACTGGAAGCTAGTAGGTTCTAGACATTTCCTGAGACAAATTTTCGTAAGTATTTTCAGCTACAAGAATGGGGAAGGTCACACAGTGATTTCCAGGTATTGCTCCCATGGTTAATGTTGGAGATGAGAGGAGAGATCTTTGAGCATTCTAGAGCCCTGCCTCCACCGTGTTTTAGTGCTTGACCTTATTCGTGCTCCTTCTTCCATCCCATACCTGAACTGTTTGTTCATGTGATATTTTGTAGATAGATGGCTTTCCTTAGACCACTGAAGCACTAGGAAAACATTAAACATTTCATTTCCATTTACAACCAGAGGAAGAGCTAACTAGTACATAAAGTTCTCCTGAATTCTTTGTCCGGTTATCGAGAATTGATTTTAACAGGCTCAGAAACAAACAAACAAAAAACAAGGCCAAACTTTTTTCTAGGAGGTTTTCTTTGAATATATCTCCCTATAGTTATCTTCTCTCTTGATCCCAGTGTAAGTTGGTGCTGTGGGTTATTCTAAAATGCAAACTGTAAATTTTATACTAGTGGATTGTTCAGTAATGGCCTGTCAGAGAGTAAATGTTCTCTGTTTCTCTTAAGGGCAATGTGCTAGAGAAATAATCTCTCAGGATGTGTAGTTGTGCAGCTAACAAGTTCTGCTTTTTTACTTACTGACTCTACTTTCTGTTGGTTTGCCAAAGAAATGGCATGGAAGGTGAAGGCCAGATTAAGCTTCTGCTAGGTACTAGGTTCTCCAGGACTTTTCAAGTGAGGTACTAATATTAAAAATATCTTTTTTTTTTTTTCTCAGAGCCAGGATCTTGCTCTGTTACTCAGGCTGGAATACAGTGGCACTATCATAGCTCACTGCAGCCTTGAACTCCTGGGCCCAAGTGATCCTCCCACCTCAGCCTCCTGGGTAGCTAGGACTACAGGTGTGTGCTACCGTGCCTGGCTAATTTATTTACTTATTTATTTATTTTCTAGAGATAGGGTCTCACTGTGTTGCCCAGGCTGGTCTCAAGCTGGGCTTCAAGCAGTTCTCCCCATCTTGGCCTCTGAAAGCACTAAGATTACAGGTATGAGCCACAGTGCCTAGCCAAAAAAAGAAAACCCTATTTTGTGTATGGGAGTTGCATATGCAACTATAGGAGAGTCATGTATAAGTCAGTGATGAAAGCTCTAAAGAAGTATTTTAACTCTATGTATCAAAATTAATCCAACTATTTCCTAGAGGCACTCCTCTCTGAATCCTATCCATTTGTCATTGTGATGCACAGTGCGAATTTGCCCTATATGTCCTCGAAACCACCTTGTCATCTTGGCTTTATCAGAATTTATAAATCCTCTCCTCAAAGAATTCCACATATCTAGTTCCCAGAGTCCAGTTATGTCTTCAGTTCTGTTAACAAAACATGGCAGAAGCCAATCATTATTATTCACTTAAAAAATCAAGAAATGAACAAAATAATTTCATGCTAACAGTATGCCATGAAGCCTGTGCTTCATTTCAGTAGTTGACTCTTCTGTGCTTTGCAAACTCCATTCTCTTAGCTGTTAAGATTTCTTTTTAAATTTTGTATTTTTCTCTAAGCTTTGTTGAGGTATAATTTTTTTGTCCAACTTTATTGAGATATAATTAATAAATAACAACTGTAAATATTTAAGGTGTGTAATGTTTTGATATATGCATATATTGTAAAATGATTGCCACAGTCAAGCTAATGAACATGTCCATAACTTCCCATAGTTATCTTTCTGTGTGTGTGGTGAGACTACTTACGAGCTTAGCAAATTTCAAGTTAACAATACAGTATTATTAACTATAGTCACCATGCTGTACATGTGAGTGCCATAATTTATTCATCCTGCATAACTGAAAGTTTGTACCCTTTGACCAACATCTCTCTATTTTACTGACCCCTCAATCTCTGGTCATCACCCCTCTACTCTGTTTCTATGAGTTTGACATTTTTAGATTCCACATGTAAGTAAGATCATGAAGTATTTGTCTTTCTGCATCTGACTTATTTCTCAGGTATTATGGTTTAAATAACATCTACTAAGCAATATCTCTTTCCAGATAAACACGTTTTGTGGTTGCAGCCAGGTAACAGCAGATCCCCAAGACAGCTAAGGACATGGGCCTTCACCATCTCACCTTTCAGTTATCCACCGAAGGGGGAAAACACACATACTGAATACTCACAGAAGCAGATGAAAATTGTTTCAACACACATTGCATAGACGCTGAAGAACCCATGTGCAATCAGGTAAGACCCAAAAATGACCGTCTGTAAATGGATGAAGAACAGAACCAACATGTCATTTACTTTGACAAGAAGAAGAATAATGCAGCTATAAATGAAAGCCATGATGAGAAAGTTTTGAAGTACTCTGTATGGGAAAAGAATTCAGTATAGAGAACAAAAAGTTCAATGATAATGCTTCTGCATACTTTGTACTGAGACTTAAACAAGTTTTATTAAATTAACTGCCTTTTTTTTCTTTTTTGGGGGGTACTATTTTCTTTCTTCCTTCCCTTCCTTTCCCCTTTCTTTTCTTTTCTTTTCTTTTTTTTCTTTTCTTTTCCCTCCCTCCCTCCCTCCCTTCCTCCCTTCCTTCCTTCCTTCCTTCCTTTCTCTCTCTCTTTCTCTTTCTTCCTTTCTTCTTTCTTTCTTTTTCTTAATAAAACAGAAGTTTATTTCTCCCTAGGATAACAGTTTATAAGAGGTGTTCCAGATAACAGAACGACCCTTCTCAACACAGTGATCCAGGGATTCTGGCCACATGCCCAGCTCTTTAGAAGAAAGAGAGAACAAATTTTTGTATCAAGCAAAGAGATTTTGCCAATGATATTTTGTGTCTCTTCAATCAGTTGATGCCAGTGTTTTTATTTCTGAAATATTCTTTTGAATTCTTTTTAAACTTTTATTTTTTTAACTTTTATTTTTGGTTAAGGGGTATGTGTACAGGTTTGTCATATAAGTAAATTATGTGTCATAGGGGTTTTGTGTACAGATTATTTCATCACCCAAGTAACAAGCATAGTATCCAATAGGTAGTTTTTCGATCTTCTCCCTCCTTCTACCCTCCACCCTCAAGTAGGCCCCAGTGTCTGTTGTTTCCCCCTTTGTGTCTATGTGTACTCAATATTTACCTACAACTTATAAGTGAGAACATGCAGCATTTGGTTTTCTCTTCCTGTTTCAGTTTGCTTAGGATAACAGCCTCCAGCTCCATCCATGTTGCTGCAAAGGACATGATCTCATTCTTTCTTACGACTGTATAGTATTCCATGGTGTATTTGTACCACATTCTCTTTATCCAGTCTATAATTGATGACCTGCTCATTTTCTTCCTGCCACCCCCAGTACTTAGCAAACATATGTCAGTTTTAGTATCTTGTACCCAAGGCAATAAAGCGTTAGGCATTAAGAGCACATACTGCCTGGGTTTGAATCACAGCTCAGGCACTCAACAAGTGAATTAACGTTTCTGTGTCTCCTAGATAAAATTGGCAGTGGGGGAGGGGCAAATGTGAGTAATGACAGTATTTTTGAAATGTGGGTTAAATGACTTAATATATTATTATGATAGATACTGCAGGGCTTCACCCAGATCTACACTGCCTCATCCATCCTCAATTGTTGGAAATCTAGGCTGCTAATGACTCAGTTGCTTCCCTTACTAACAATTGCCCTTCCTGCAGGGAATTGCCTCACCCAAAGTTATACCCTCATGCAGGGGTCGGTTCATGACCAAAAACTACCTGATGCAGCATACAAAGGTCCAGCCTCTTTGCCAGAATGTCCTGCAATTCTGAGGCCTCAGCTGTAACTTCGGCATGGGTCAGCTTCTCCTGCTACCTATCCTGCCCTCCTCACTTTCTTACCAATGTATCTCAGGAGACAGCTTCCTGACATACCTTCCGCATGCAATCCTCTGTCTCAGGTTATTTCCAAGGAACCCAGTCTCTAAAGTAGAATGTGGGTTGGCATAAAGTAAGACCAATAATTTTAGCTATCATTACTATTTCTACTATTCCTTTTTAAAATTGTGCTATCTCTGATAAATCACAGAATCAACAATACCCAGCTGCTACAGAATGAATTGTGTACCCCCTAAATTCATTTGCCGAAGCCCTAAGCCCCAGTGCGATTTGAAGGTGGCACCTTTGGGAGGTGATTAGGTCAGGAGGATCGGATTAGTGTCCTTATAAGATAAATGAAAGAGATAATCTCTCTCTCTCCCCACCATGTGAGGATACAGGAGGGTGTCTCTCTGCTCACCAGGAAGAGGACCCTCACCAGAAATCAAGTTGGCTGACACCTTGATCTTGGACTTCCCAGCCTTCAGAACTGTGAGGAATAAATTTCTGTTGTTTAAGTCATCCAGTCTATAGTATTTTTATTATAGCAGCCTGTACTGACTCAGACACCAGCTCTTACCAGCAAAGGTACCCAGTAGTAATTTAAAGATGCTGGTCCTTGTGCAATCACTGGCAGTCTTTGTGTGAAGAATAGGAAGGCCAGAACACCTACATTGAAAAGGTAGAACATGTATATTATACTTTTGCAAAGGAATATAGTTTTTTGTAGTAAAGCAGTTTTTCCAAGCATCTTTTAAACTTTTTTTTTTTTTTTTTTTCATCATGATTACTTACCTATACTTCCAGCAACTAGAAGTTTCCCCAGGAATAATACAAAGTATGTAACTTCATCTGTAACTGCAACTCTGAGTATCAGAAAAAAAGAAAGTATAATTCTGTGTTTAAAATATACTTGGTACTTGAAATTTATGGCAGTAAATTTTCATGAGTTTATTTTGGTGTGTCTTTGCTGAAATTGTATTTGGCAATTGTTTTGCAAGAAATGATGGTGGAACTCATGGATGATGTTCTGACTTATTTTTAATGTAAACAGAAGATGGCATTGTAGGGCTGTCAGGAGCCCTGCAGTGGTGGTGTCAGCCTCTCTGATTTGAAGCCTATAGACACCCTGAGTCCTGAGGATGCTGTATTGTTCTCTGATTTTGTTCACTCAGGCTCCACCAATTCTGGGAGGGGGAAAGATGATAATGTGGTTCATCTGGGGGAATTTCTTGAGCAGAGGGGATAATAAAAATGAAAAAATGCCAATGGACCTAAAGACACAGGTGGGTAATGGAAGCAACAATTCTCAGATATGAAAATAAATTAATGGTATGAGAGATAATATTTAAATCTATCAAGTTAAAAGATAATATTCATATCCAATAATGCCACCAACACTTTAAATAACAACATGTAAAGGATGTAATGCTCAAGGTTCACTACATTGTTAAATTACATTGTGCAGCCTGATTACTTACTTCAAAACATTTCTCATCAGCAGATTGAAAGCATCTTTTGCTGACCTGCAGAAGTTTCTGCCATATATTGCAATCTGAGGAAGACAGTTGCTATTATTCTGGAGCCAGTAACATACTCTAACAAGTCAAAAGACAATCCAATGACAGGAAGGTAACCAAATTAATTCCTGTCATTTGTAGAGCTATCTCCACTCTTTTTTCTAACGTGTATTTGTGGGACACACTGTGTGTCCTCAGCTCTACACAACTCTCAGGGTCATTGACAGTCAGGTGTGCTTCCGATACTGTATGCCCTCAAACTCTGGGGGATTAGACAGCCTTAAACAGAGGCAGGTCTTTTTCCCAAATTCCGGATAATGGCTTCTGTCCTTAAAATGTTTGGGCTAGAGTTTATTGCTAAAAAGGTTAAATATTGTAGTCTCTACATAAAAAATTACTCTTAAGGAAACCCAATACCTTTCACTAAATTTGATTTATTGATGAATAGGTTTAACATAATACTCTCATTGGAGGTAAATTAATGACTGTTTGAATCTCCGTAACTATTTCAATCACTTTTCCAGACCCTGTGCTACTGTGATAACAAGCAAATGTCATAAGGTTATACTGTAGCTTTCTAAAGGTTAGAAGAATTATATTTCTGGATCCCTTATGTTAAAAAACATATTTAGGAATTTCCATATAGCCATAGGAAACAAGTAAAACTCAGTCAAACATTGTCAATGTCCACACATTTCAACACAAGATTCATAAAAAGGATAAGACCCTTCTTTAAAATTATGTAAATTCCAGAATTAGAAAGTATTTTCTTCTCAGAATAAAACATAGATTAAATACTCTTTCTTCCCACTAAACTATGCCAAAGACACACAAAACCATTTTTTATCCAACACACTTACAAGTTTCCAAAGTGTGTAATATTTTTTTCTCTCAAAAAAGATATTGCAGGTAATAATAAAGTATAGTTCAGATACTATCTCAACTAGGGAAGCATATCCCTGAATCATGCATTGGATTCACAGGCCTTATATCAGCATAGTGATAAATTCAACTGCATGATGTAAAAGTACTTTAGAGAGGGCAATGTAGACACGAGGTTTGGGATTGCAAAGAAGCAGCTTAGTAAATAATAAATAATCTACCTACCATAATATAGGCATTTCTGTTTAAAAACTTTATTGCATTTTCCAAACACCAGAAGCAGCATCTCAGGCAGCATTGTAGGAATTTAGACAATGTGTTCTGGGTACCTATGAGAAGGAGATATTTAAATCTATTAGTGATTTGCAGCTGAACCTTATCAGTCAAAATAAATATAATACAACATTTAAAATGAGATTTAAAATTTTTTATTGTTATAAAATATACATAATATAAAATTTGCCATTTTAACCATTTTTAAGTGTACAGTTCAGTGGCACTGAGTAATTTATAATGTTGTACAACCATCACTGCTATCCATTTCCAGAACTTTAAAATCTCAAACACAAATTCTATGCCCTTCAACAGTAACTTCTCATTCCCCTATTCCCCCAGCTCCTAGTAAACTCCATTATATTTTTTGTCTGTATAAATTTGCTTCTTCTAGGTGCTTCAAATAGGAGGAATCATACAATATTTACCCTTTTGTATCTTGCTTATTTCACTTAGCATGATGTTGTCAAGGGTCATCATTTCATTCCTTTTTAAGGTTGAATAATATTTCATTGTGTGTACATAACACATTTTGTTTATTCATTTGTTAATTGGAATTTGGGTTGTTTATACCTTCTGGCTATTCTGAATAATGCTGTTATGAACAGTGATGTGCAAGTATCTGTTTGAGTTCCTTCTTTCAATTCTTTTCATGTATATCTAGATATGGGATTTCTGGGTCATATAAAATTATATTTAAAAATTTTTTAGAAGCTGCCATACTGTTTTCTACAGTGACTACATCATTTGACATTCTCTCCAGCAATACACAGGGTTCCAGTTTCTCCACATTCTTACCAACACTTGTTATTTTCTGCTTTTTTCTTTGTTTTTATATATATATAATAGCCATTCTAATGTGTATGGAGTGCTGTCTCATTGTGGTTTTGATTTGCATTTCCCTAATGACTAGTGATATTAAGCATCTTTTCATATCCTCATTGGCCATTTGTATATCATTTTTGGAGAAATATCTATTCAAGTTCTTTGTCCATTTTTGAACTGGGTTGCTTATTATTTTGCTGTTGAGTTGTAGAAGTTCTTATATGTTCTGGATATGAATTCCTTATCTGGCATATGATTTGGAAATATTTTCTTCCATCATGTGGGCTGTCTTTTCACTCTCTTGGTAGTGTTCTTTGTTGAATAAGTGTTTTTAAATTTGATGAAGTTCAATTTATTTTTCTTTTGTTGCCTATGCTTTGGGTGTACTATCTAAGAACTAATCACCAAATCCAATGTCATGAAGCTTTCATCTTATGTTTTCTTCTAAGAGTTTTATAGTTTTTGTGCTTTTGTTTAGGCCTTTGATCCATTTTTAGTTAATTTTTGTATGTTAATGTAAGATAAGGTTGAACTTCATTCTTTTGCATGTGGATATCCCATTTTCCCAGCACCATTAGTTGAAAAGACTGATCTTTTCCCATTGAATGGTCTTATATGTGAGAGTTAGTTTCTGGGATTTCTGTTTTATTTTACCTCTATATGTCTGTCCTTATGCTAGTACCGCACTCTTTTGATTGCTGTAGATTTATGATAAGTTTTGAAATCAGGAAGTATGAGTCTTCTAGCTTTTTTGTTCCTTTTCAAGTCTGTTTCCAATATTAGTAATAAAATATTTTAAGGTACATTCCAAGCAAAGTTTATGTGTTTGTAAATAATATATATCAGCTATGAAGATTTATGCCCGTGACACCCACATTTATATTTTAAGCCTAACCTGACCTGAACTATAGACTTGGAACTGCCAACCTGACATCTCCATCATGCTTCTCAACAATAACATCTCAAAACAGAATTCTTAATCTCCTTTTTGAAATTTGTTTCTTCTGGCTTCCACAGCTTAATAAATAGGATCACACACCTTTTCTCTCTTTTATTCACCACTGTCCCTCCCCTCCCCTGACATCAACTCCTTCAGCAAGCTCTCTCTGGTTTTCCTTCAGAACAGAACAGGTCCCAAACATGCCCTTTCATCCTTACTACCCTAGTCCAAGTTATAATCATCAGGTCTCCCCCAACCCCCGACCCAATTTATTATCTTCACAAAAGTCAGGACATCTGAAATCTTACGTTTAAGACGGTGGTTCAAGTATTCTAGTACAATTTTAAACATTTGAATTAATGTAATAATTAAAGATCCAAATGCTAGGGATCCTGTGTGATATCTGCACAAAAATAAAATGAGAATAAGTTAAAACTTAATACTATTATTTAAAGGGATGCTAATTGAATAATTTTCACAAGTAAAAGGTATCTGCAGAAGGATTAACAGCAAAGAGACTTTTGCACTCTCTTATTTAGATTGATAGAAGTCTCTATAGAGGATTTTAAACCATATACATCTGTCTTATCCTTTACCAGTGTAAATGACACCAATAGTCTATCATCATAAAATAGGATGTTTTTACTGCTCAATGGAGACACAGAGCCAAGTTAATCCTTGATCTTTCATTTGGTATCCTCCTCTATCTTTTTCTCTCTCTAGTAACCTATAGCATTTAGAAGGAAATTGGCTTGGGTAGGGATTGTAAAACTGGCTATGAAACCAGACAAAACCAATGGGCATCCATGAATTTTGATTCATACCTTTGATTTCATTTGTACCTTGCCACTTGAATTAATGAGCCAAGACTGAATTACAAGCACACTAAATGTAACTGACAAGATAGGTGTAGGCTTCAACTTGGAACTTACCGTATGGCTCGTCCAAATGCAGTAAAAAGTGGATATCGTGGGATGTCATCAGGTTTTTTCATGGCCCAGTAATAAGTAGCGAATGCACCAGCAAGGGCGCACTGACCCAATGCAATGACGAAGTTTATAAGCCAGAGAAAGACAAATAAGTTGTATACATGGAAGGTAGGGATGTACTGATGGTACAAGCTCTTTCCACCATAGAAAGCAAAGTTACACAGAGCCCCAGGGCAAGCTTTGGCAATTTCAGTTGTATTAAAAATCTGCATTGAGAAAAAAGAACACAAGGACATAATATTAAATATCACTCCAAGATAGCAACTCCCTGTGTTTTCCTCTTCCCCTTAATTGCATGTCCTGTTGTTTCTCTGTTAGCTCCTGCTCTTACTCCTCTATTTTCTGTTATATCACTTTATATAATTCTCTAATGAGTGCTGGAAAGTATCCCATTTTTCATCAAATGCTCATAATCTGTACCCACTATAATTTCACATTTATCAGTGTTGTTGTTGACCATACCTACTTTCTATGGTCTTGGGTATATGGTAGGGCAGGCAAGCTCAGGAAATACAGTGCTTTCTCTCCACTCCGCCCACTGTTTTCAATACTCTCCTGCTTACCTGACGCACACTCCCCTTCAGCACATAGTTGTCCCCATCAGTGTATAGGATCTCTGCTTCGGGACAATTCCTATCACAACTACAAAATGAATTGCAGCAGAAGTCTATATTGAAGTAAGTAAATGAAAGAGTTTCTTGTACTTACCTCTGGGTCACAGGTTTGATTTTCATGTATACAATGTCCCCCAGGAGCTATGACTTTGTATACAGGTACCCCCGATGTCGCCAAGAAACTGAATAAACTCCATTAAGGGTAAACCATTTGCTGGTAGATTGAAAATAAATGGACAAGAAAACAACACAGACAACTCAAAAGTGCATGAGAAATTAACTTCAAAAATGCCTAATATTTTAATAATATTCATCTATTTTTCAGGCCTAGATTAATGTAATGTGGGCCAGCTGCACTGAGTGGCCCCTTAAAAACAGTAAAATGTATAGGAGCTTTCTTGGCTTATTGCTAAAGAGCAGTATCATGTGGAGACAAAATAAAACAAATCTACAATATGAACTATTTGAGGGGAAATTCAATCGGTAGATTGAAACGTTTTTAGAGCTTGGGAAAAAAATAGTTATTTCTTAGTACATTCCTCATCTTCCCAGGGATAGAAAACACTGAACACAAACTCCTGGTTCACGAGTAGTCATGTGAACCTGAGGTTTAAAGAGGCCAATTGCCAAAGGATACACTGCTGTCACGACCCAGTAGCAAATGCAGATTGAGAGCAAAATGAAAGTTAAAGCTGGATAGACTAATGTACTAGGAACATATCCAATGGCTCTGAAATAAAACAAATAGTTGAAATTCAATTGTTAAAACTAGAAATAAGCTTTAGACTGAATTGATTCTAAGAAAACTGCTAATAACCACGGACTCTTTTTTGGTGATCATTCTGGCATATTCTCAGTTGGTTTTACATTTTTATTTATTTATTTACTTTTTTAAAAAGTACGTTGAGGCATTTTTCCGATGCACATGTTAGACTCCTGCCTAAAGTCCCTCAAATTTTCCTCCCTTTGGTTACTACTGTCTGATTTGATACATTGTAATCATGGCATTTCTTCCTTTCGTTTAGATTCTTAGACTTTTAAAATTGAAGAAGACCTTGAAGATCATGCGTCACACTGAGGGAATTCCCCACTAATTCAAGAATCCCCTATACTTCTTCAGAATGTGTTCACTAGCCTTCGGTGAACACATTGAGTGATGGGTACTTACTTTTACATGACATGGCTTATTCTATTTTCTTATCAAGGTATTAGAAATGTCTTCGTTATCTGCCTGTTTGCAACCTATATCCTCTAACTTCTGGGGAAGAAATGACCATTTTACCATTTTTTCCACATAGCAACACTTCAGGTAATTCCTTATTCTTTTTTCTTTGGAAAATATAATGTCTATTTGCAGTTAAATGTATTTTTAAATTATAAATTTAAATTATATTTGAAAATATAATTTCTAAAATGCAATTTTGGAAAATATAATTATCAAGGATAATAATTTCTTTGATATTTTCTAATAGGACATGGCTTGTGAAATGTTCACTAACTGACTGCATTACTTCTAATGACTTCTGTTACATGATCTTTTCAGCATATGACACTGGATTAAACACAATACTGTTTCATATGGCCATTGAGAAATAAGATGAAAATCTTATCACTCCTAATGCATTGATGCTTAGATTTTTTTGTATTTGCTACCTTCCTCACCTCACTATTTAAGCTATACTGTTTTCTCTTTTCTCCATACACTGCTGTTAAGTGAATTATTGTGTGTTCTTAGGTTTACCCTGTATTCTCACACCTATTTATTTCAGTCCTTATTACCCCCTGAGCAAACTACCAACCTGTTTCAGTTTTACTGGCCCTTTAACACAAACACATATGCTCACACAAATGCACATTTAGAAGTGAAACAAGTAGAGCAAGTTACAGTGAACTGCGCAATATCATACTACTTAAGAAATAAACCCAGAAAATCAGTAGTTTTCAGTGTCTAATGATAGGTTATTGTGGGAAGGAGAGAGAGTTTAACTAACTGCTTGTTAACTATTTAAACCACTGACTTCAGGTGGCACTATTATAATAAAAATAATAATACAGTAATTTTCTTCAAATAATCCTTAAAGACTGTTAAAAATAATTTGGTTCTTGGTCATTAACAATGTAGTTTCCATCACACTAAATAGAGAGCATGGGCTGTTGGCTTTATAATAATGCTTTCCCGGTTACTTCCATGCATTATTAAAAAGTTCACAGTATTATTCTTGAATGACCTTTTGGAATAGTGTGGAAACTATAGGTGTTATTATCTCTTGGCATGAATTTTATGAAAGATTTAGTGTTTATTTTGTAACTTTTAAAAAATAAAAATGACTCTTGGTATAAAGTGTTCCTAAATTATGGGCTTTAGATATGAAATGTATAGTCTGGTGCTCCTAGAATCAATTGTCCTATTAGAAAATTATGTCACTCAGACAGAAGTGGCAATAGCATATAATTGACTTTATAGAATTATGGTGATTTAAAGTTTTGCAAATGATCTCAACCATTAATATGAACATATGACCCAGTATGAAAATAATATTACATGTAATCTAGCTAACTTTTATATAGCACTTTATCACTTACTTTCACATGTGTCATTCTCCTAACACATATTTGGTGTTCAAAAACTGCTAATACATAGACTAAATAGGTTTTACCCTTATTCTACCCAATGATTATTGAGGTTTGGGGATATTAAAGGACTTGTTAGTGGTGATCTTTCTAATAAGTGACAGAGTGTGAACTTGAACAAGTTTTCCTGAATGGAAGATGCTTTCTTTTAAAAGTCTTCTTTTTTTTTTTTTTTTTTTTTGAGACAGTTTTGCTCTTGTTGCCCAGGCTGGAGTGCAATGTCACGATCTCAGCTCACCACAACCTCTGCCTTCCAGTTCAAGTGATTCTCCTGCCTCGGCCTCCAAAGTAGCTGGTTACAGGCATGTGCCACCACGCCCGGCTAATTTTGTATCTTTAGTAGAGACGGGGTTTCTCCATGTTGGTCAGGCTGGTCTCGAACTCCCGACCTCAGGTGACCAGCCTGCCTCGGCCTCCCAAAGTGCCGGGATTACAGGTGTGAACCATCGCGCCCAGCAAAAAGTGTTCTTAAAAGGAAAATAGGTGAGATATTTATGCAAGGGACAGTGACTGATTTTACTGACTGATACACTTTAGCTGAGTTTCTACATTAAGGGCCTTACTTGCTTCCTTCCTTCAGCAGGATAATGGCGACTCGGATTCGATTCCTGAGGAAGATCAGCATGAGGATGACAATCACTTCAATGATGCAGAGTATTATCACTTTGAACAGGAAAAAAAAAAATCAGTCTGTAATACAAGTAGATACGGAAACAAACCTTCCCTGCAAATGCTAGGATTGAACTTTATGATTATTTCTGCCAATTCTGACACCTCATAATCTAAGAAGTGTTATCTCTCCAAAAATGCCAATCTTAGAAATTAACTTTCACAAAATCCTAAGAAATCTAGATTAAAGCCTTTAGCAAGAGCCTGAACATCTCTTTTGGAAAGGGTTCATCTCATCCATAAAAGCATTTCACACAACTTGTAGAACTTAGAAAATAGGAATGGAAAAAGGGAAGGGCTGCTTTAGGTAGTTCTATTTTAGATGTTTTCACCTTTAGTTCATTGAGTAAGACAATATACAGAAGACACGTTTTGAGCTGTTCACTTTCCTCATAATGCCTCTTAACTGTCCTTGCTGGCTGGCAGGGCAGGTTCTTGGCTGTCCCATTATTATTTTGTGACTCTTCGCACTATGGGCACCATTGATGGAATCGGGGTGTAAACTTAACCCAACTTGGCCAATATAAGTATTAGAATTTAAACTAAGGGAACCTAGTTTAGTCAACTTGATTTATTTAGTCTTGAATTGAAGTTTATAAATCTTGAATTGCAGGTTATACAAACTGCGTCAAAACCATCTTTATGTGAAATAAGTGAATCTGCAGAAAAAGAATAAAGTATAGTTGTATAAAGAAAGACAGCAAGGAGAGGAAATCTTGGGTTCTTTTTGGCTTTCATTTCCTGACTCCAAGTAAACTTTAAAGTCCAGCTACCTTTCTGCTTTTTTGAGTTTAATGAAGCACTTCTATATCCTTACAGTAAATACCATCTGCTCTGTTCTCAGCCTGTTCCCATTTTCTTTTCTCTTCAGCTAGCTTGAACTAGTTTTTTTAAACTTGAAGCCAAATATCATCAATTATTATATTTCCTCATTTCTAAGACATATCCTTAATTAAATAATAACTTTTTAGGAAAAGTGAAGAAACACTTCATTAAATGTTTAATAATTTTAAGATGCATCCTGATTTCAGAAGTGTTAAAAAGTAAAAGGTAGGGATCTTAAAATCAAGAAACAGAATCTAAAATTGTACAAGGAACTTAATGGAAACTTAAATTCCCACTTGTGAAAGAATCCAGTCTATAACCTCCTTGCTAGATGGTTATTTAGCTCATGCTTGAACCGTTCTGTTGATGGAGAGCTCATTATTTCATTCTATTATTATATCACTAAAATTCTGACACATCACACATCAGTTACTGTCTCCGAGTAAGCAGAAGTTCACCCAGAGGTATATGAAGATCTTAGTAACGTATCATCTCACTTCTACATCTTCCTTTAGTTATACTACGTATTTATGTTTTCATGTACATTTTATTCTCTTAAAACACCAATTTGAACCCAAAATTGTGGCATGTAACCATATTATGCTAAAATTGTTACCTTCTTTGAATGAACCTATAAAGATAATACATATAAGAGTCACTTTATATTATGACATTGCACCGTTAAAAAACCCTCTATATCTAACTTCCACCTTTATAAAATTGCACCCTCAAAATAATTACATTAGAGAAATATAACTCTCTTTTGAACTTACATACAGTCATGCACTGCATGACAATGTTTTGGTTAACAATGGACTTCATATAAAATGCCAGTCCTGTAAGATTATAATGGAGCTGGAAAATTCCTATTGCCCAGTGGCATCGTAGTGCAATGCATTACTCATGTGTTTGGAGTGATGTTGGTGTAAACAAACCTATTGTGCTGACAGTCATATAAAAGTACAGCACATACAAGTAGGTATAGCATATAATGCTTGATGCTAATAATGAATGAGTTTGTTATTGTTTTATGTATTTACTACACAATAATTTTTGTTATTTCAGAGTGTACTCCCACTACTTACTATAAAAAAAGTTATCTGTAAAACAGCTTCAGGTGGGTCTTCCAGGAATATTCCAGAAGAAGGCATTATTATAATAGGAGATGACAGCTCCATGTTTTTTATTGTCCCTGAAGACCTTCCAGTGGGACAAGATGTGGAGGTGGAAGAAAGTGATATCGATGATCCTGACCCTGTGTAGGTCTAGGATAATGTATGTATTTGTGTCTTTAAATTTTAAATTTTTTGTTTCTAATTTTTTAGATAAAATAGAGATACGGTCTCATTCTGTTGCCCAGGCTGGTCTTGAACTCCTGGGCTCAAATGATCCTCCCACCTTGGCCTCCCAAAGTGCTAGGATTATAGGCATGAGCCACCATACCTGGCCTGTGCCTCCATTTTTAACAAAACATATTGAAAGTAAAAAAAAAAAAAAAAAAAAAAAAAAAAAACTTTAAAAATAGAAAAAGCTTTTAGAATTAGAATGTAAAGAAAGAAGATGTTTTTGTACAGCTGTTTGTATAAGTGTGATTATAAAAGAGTCAAAAATTAAAGCTAAATGTTATTATAAAAGAGTCAAAAAGTTAAAAAAATTAAAAATTTATAGAGTAAAAGTTATAGTAAGCTTAGGTTAATTATTGAAGGAAGAAAGTTTTTAATAAATTTATTGTAGCCTACATGTACAGTGCTTATAAAGTCTACAGTAGTATACAGTAATTCTTTTCACATTCACTCACCACTCACTTACTGACACCCAGAACAACTTCCAGTCCTGCAAGCTCCATTCATGGTAAACACTCTCCACATGGGTACCATTTTAAAAAATCTTTTATGCCATATCTTTACTGTATCTTTCTTATGTTTAGATACACAAACTCTTGCCATTGTATTACAATTTCCTACAGTATTCAGCAGAGTAACATGCTGTATAGGTTTGTAGACTAGGAGCAATAGGCTATTACGTGTAGCCTAAGAGTTAGTAGGCTATACCATCTAGGTTTGCATAAGGATACTCTATGATGTTTACACAATGAAAAAATTGCCTAACAATGCATTTCTCAGAATGTATTTCTCTCATTAAGCAACACATGACTATCCTATATCCCCCCTTTTGTTTGAATAAGAGTAAATAATATAAATATATTTGATGCCCTATAGAGTCATTAGTATAACTGTAACTTAACAAAGGATGAGACTGGCACCTGAGGACTAAGAGATATACACGAATTCATAGTTAGTTAATAGCAGAGATGTGAATAGAACCATCTCCGAACACAAAATAGAACTCATAAAATTACAATTTTGGTATTTATAACTCTGCCTACTTTCAGTGTTTGTGTTAATGAGTGTAATTTCATATATATGCTTTTGTTTTTGGTGCCTAGAATTTTGTCCAAACACAGAGCAAGTAATCAATTAAAATCTGAAAAGTGAGTTATGAAAGCGGAGGCTTATTTGAGTTATCAGTATTCCTAGACTTGAAAATTCTAATAAGCTCTGTATTTTCCTAAAGGTACATCTCTTTACTTTTCCAATGGCAGATTCTGATCACCTCAATGGCATTTGTGTGGAAGGGTCTTATGAGACAGCTGGGGGTGGGCACAGAACCTGTAACTAAGATCCATCCAAGAGTAAAACTAGAAGTTTCAATACATAATGGGTGACATTTGTCACCTTTAGAAATAATAGACAACAGTAAGCGGGTTGCTGAAGAGATGTGGAATCATTTAAATTCAGGAAAAATGATGAGGATGGCTGATTTTTGCAGTTAAAAAGGAAAAGGTATAAATGAAACAATTCCATAACATATTTGGAAAAAAGATGTCAGTGAAGGATATTAGTCTGCATGAGAGCTAGAAATGAGAAGCCAAACAGTAAGAAGTTGGAGTTTGATACAGTATTTTTTTTTAAGAGAAAAACTAAATGTGGTGGAGAAGGAATCTGGGAGGGACATCTGTGCTGCTCAGCTAGGTCATCAAGGTTGGCATCGTCTGAGGAAAGCATCTCCCACCGCTGTCTGAGCCCCTTTGCTAAAATAGCTTCTGATTGGTAATCTTGCTTTCCAGGTGCTCTGATCCCAGGAAGGTAGTGTCCTATATGGAATATGTCTGCACTTTGGTCACCAGGAGACTATCCTAATGATGTAAACAAATATAGGGTGCTTTGGTGACTTAACATGAGCTTGTCCTTGAAAGCCTGAGTATCCTTGAATGAAGTGGCAAAGTCAAGTTTTCAAATTGATGGGAATGGGACGCATGCCTGGAATCATGATGCCCCACCAAGATATTGCACCCTTCTGAGGTTCTTTCTGGGCTTCTTACCAGGCTTCCTTGAATGTGTATTGTCTGGCTCTCTAACTTCAAGAATATAAAGATGATTTTTTTTTAAAGCAACATGTAGTTAGAGATTATTTTGAAAATCTTGATTAAAGAACACAAATCTTACAAGGAGTATTAAAATAACACCATTCTAGGAATATAAGATTAAAACCATCACTAAAATCATCCTGCTTAAAAAATTTTGTTACATTTAAATAAATATTTACATTTGTTAATATTAAAAAATATCCTTAAGAAATTAAAAACCTTGAAGAAACACTTCAAACATGCAAATTTATTTTCAGATACTTATTACTCATAATTCCTATAAGTGGTTTAAATGTTTTGTTATGAAAAATTGTTGTTTGTTTTTCCTTTTCCTTTTTTAAAAACAAGTTTGAGGCTGGGCACGGTGGCTCACGCCAGCACGGTGGCTCATGACAGCATGTTAGAAGGCTGAGGTGGGAGGATCACTTGAGCCCAGAAATTCAAGACCAGGCTAGGCAACATAGGGAGACCCCATCTCTACAAAAAATTTAAAAATTAGCCAGGCATGGTGGCACACATCTGTGGTCCTAGCTACTTGGGAGGCTGAGGTGGTAGAATTGCTTGAGTTTGGGAGGTCAAGGGTGAAGTTAGCCATGATTGTGCCACTGCACTCCAGCCTGGGTGATAGAGCAAGATCCTATCTCAGAAAATTAAATAAATAAATAAATAAATAAAAAGTTTGAAAAATCAAGCATTTGTTTCTTTTTAAACATCTTTCTTAGACATCAGGTTAATGCCTATAAATGTCTACAACCAAACCATTTTAATTTGAAGGCAAATGGCTTGAGGTCCTTGTAAGGTAGTATATTCTTAGATTATACAATAAATTTTCCTCAATGACTTTTCCACTTACTGTAGTTAGAGGAATATAGACACATTACTTTTTATGACACTAGTGATAAATACATTTAACAGGTTATACCAACCCAAGTTTTCCTTTAGGCAAAAAGATATTTTCTCATTATTACAATTTTAATGAAACCAGTTTTTAAAATACTCACTAAATGCGAACCATGTTTGTTGCAGTTCAAAGTACATGCTTATGTTAGTCTGAATCCCGATGTCATAGATAGTTAATACAGAACTTGGGCGTTCCTGAAGATTGGTGTACTGCTGGTAACAGTGCCATATTCCTTGAAAAAGAAAGAAAAACAGAATAATATAAAATATGATTTTCTGAAATAGGAGCTATATGTGCTCATCATACATATCTATATGAAACTGATCAGCATGGTAATTTCTGCAAAGGCAAGACACATATTTACACAGCAAATATTTTATTTGGATCTAACAGTCTAAACATGCTACTGTATTTGATATAAATGTTTTCAGTATTTGTCTTGATAATTATGGCAACATCTGGCTTTAAATGTCCTTTTGACTAGAAATGACCTTAATGTCCATCAGTAAGACATCATGATATATTTGTTCCGTAGAAAGATGCATCAAAAACTCCTCCTAAGGTTTATACCTAATACGAATTTATGATTATCCATTTATTTATCCTTGCAATTCTATGATTTTTGAGGTTATTTTAATAGATGCAACAAGTTTAGGGTTGGCATATTTTTAGTGAACTAAATCATTTTTATCCATAACATTGTCATTCTAAAATCTATTTTGTCTGATATGTCTTCTTCCACTTTCTTTTGTTATTGATTGCTAGTATATTCTTTCCATCCCTTCACTTGCAAATGTTCTGTTTCCTTACATGTTGTATAACTTTTATAAATAATTTATAGCTCCAATTTGTATGTGTATATTTTAATCTGACCTGACAATCTCTGTATTCTAATTGGTGAGTTTAACATATTTATACTTTATATATTGATATATTTATATTTGTTTCTATGTTCTTAATTTTGCTTTTCATGTTCTACTTTGTGTCTATACTTCTTTTCTTCCAATTCTTGTCTTTTAAAAATTGATGATTTTTTGTTTGTTTACTTATATTCCATTTTTCTTCTCTACTCTTTTTGAGCAATCTATTTTTATAATAGATTACCTTGAAAGTCTGTTCTTTTTTTTTAATAAGCCTAGAGTCAATATGTTAACAAGAAATACAAGACCTTAGTTACTCAATAATCACCCACTCTAATTATTGCTCAATAATTTTGTTATATACATTTTAAATAAATTAGTTAGCATGTAGGTAAAGCTAAACAAATTTTGCCTGCATAAAATAATAATTTTAGTGTCCAATGTCTAAAGCAATTATTATTTTATGTAGGCAAAGTTTGTTTAGCTTTATCTAAATGCTTACTAATTTATTTTCTTTGTTCACTATCTTTTCTTTTTTTATTTTTTATTTTTGTATTACATCTCATATATTTCTGTGGAATCATTCTCCTTCTTCTGTCTCTCATAGCTGCATTCAATCCATCAGGAAATACAGCTATTATACAAATAAAAGCATGTATGGCCGCCCTCAAGAGTTTCCCTCATTTGGCATATAAATTTCGCAATCATCTCCTTACTGGTCTCATTGCTTCCACTCTTGCCTCACCACGGTCTATTCTCAACACAGGGACTAGAGCAATCGTTATATCTCATCTCTTTGCTACCCAAAGCCCTACATTGCCTCCCTGTTTCATTCAGAGTAAAAGCCTAGGTTTTATAATAATCTGTAAGGCTCTGCTCCCTTCATAAATTCTATGACCTCATCTCCTACTATTTTTTCCTTTACTCAGTACACCCATCCACACCAAGCTCCCAGCCATTTCTTCAACACACTCTTATGTTATAAGGCCTTTGCTCTAGCTGTACCCACTGTCTGGAACTTTTCCTTCACCTTGACTGTCTAACTCCATTGCTTCCAAGTGTTTTCTTAGATATTTTCCCCAAAAGAGCCCTCCTACTAATACTGCCATTTTCACTCCTTGCCCTACCATGGCACTCTCAATCTCCCCTTACCTGCTCTACCTTTTCTTTTTTCCATAGCAATAACCACCTTCTAAGATATATATTACTTAGACTGTGAGCATCATGAGAGTAAGAACCTTAGTCTGTTCCTTTACTGTTGTACATCAAGAGTCTAAAATAGTGTCTGTACACAGCAGCTGTTCAATTGATATTTGTTGAATAAACAGAATAATGTATGACTAGATGTGGATTTCTCTTCCTTTACTCTCCTTAGTATAATGAGGGCTTCCTATATCTATGGATCCATGGTTTCATTGGTTCTGGAAAATTCTCAGCCAAGAGCTTTCAAATATGGTTGATATATGTTAGGCCTTTCTCAACCTATTTTCTATTTCTTTGAACCACACAATCATATTTTTGTCCCTTTGTTACATTCTGCTATATTTTTGGTAATTACTTCAGATTCATATTTCAGTTCATTAATTCTCTATTTTGCTGTTTAGCTTATCAATTAGTTTTTAATCTAACATTTTTATTTTGAAAAGTTCTATATGGCTCATCTTCATGTATGCCTGGACATTTTTGTTGATTTTTATTTTTGTTGCCCAAGCCTTTAATAAATGATACTCCATGTCCATGAATGAATGAATTCACTTTTTTTTTTTTTTTTTTGAGACAGAGTCTCTCTCTGTCACCCAGGCTGCAGTGCAGTGGCACAATCTCAGCTCACTGCAACCTCCACCTCCTGAGTTCAAGCGATTCTCGTGCCTCGGCCTCCCGAGTAGCTGGGACTCAGGTGTGTGCTACCATGCCCAGCTAATTTTTGTATTTTTTTTTAGTAGAGACGGGGTTTCACCATGTTGGCCAGGATGGTCTCAATCTCTTGACCTTGTGATCCACCTGCCTTAGCTTCCCAAAGTGCTGGGATTACAGGTGTGAGCCACTGTACCCGGCTGTGATTCTATCGTTAATTCTTTAAACCTTTCATGCATGGTTATTTCATGTTCTATATCTTTCTTTCTTGATTTGTTTTTGTCTTTTGAGACAGAGTCTTATTCTGTTGCCCAGGCTGGAGTGCAGTGGCATGATCTCGGTTCACTGCAACCTCCTCCTCCCAGGTTCAAGCAATTCTCCCACCTCAGTCTCCCAAGTAGCTGGGACTACAGGTGTGCACCATCATGCCCAGCTAATTTTTGTATTTTTAGTAGAGACAGGGTTTCACCATGTTAGCCAGGTTGGCCTCCCACTCCTCACCTCAAGTGATTGGCCGCCTCGGCCTCCCACAGTGCTAGGATGATAGGAGTGAGCCACTGCAGCCAGCTACATGTTCTATATCTATTAATTCCCATATTTGAATTCTTGGAGACCTCAATCTCATGTTTATAGTATCCACTGATTTTCACACAGAACTGTTTTCTTGCAGGTCAGGTAGTCTCAGACTTTATTGATCTGAATCTGTGAAAACCTGGTGACGTTAATTGAGGAAACTTTCATCTAGAGGAGATTTACATTTGTTTATTTTGGCAGTCAAAGGGTACTAACAAACTGGGGTCACTTTAGACATTTCTAGGATGCCAGACTTACTCCAGGAGTTTCAGGTATGATCCCCTGTTCTGCTGCCAACTCAGGTCTAAGTCTCCCGATCCCAGCACTGCTATGGGTTACCCAGTGCTTCCTGCTTGGTTCCCCGCTTTGATTTTAGCTCATGAGTTATTTTTTCCATTTGGAGGAGATTTCCTTTATTTCCTAAAGTTTATCAAAACAATGTATTATATAAAATAATACAGTGCAATACTCTTTTTAATGTCACGATTTCATAGCAAGAAGGCCCTTCAGACAGTTTACTTTCCTCCTACTAGTGAATGTGAAAGTCTAGACAATATTTTCCAATTTCTCTTTCTTTGCTTTCTCTCTCTTGTCCTAGATTTTTAAAAATTATGATCTCTGGACTTCAAGTCCTCTTTCCTCAATAATATTCCTGAATAACAATAATATCAGCAACAACAAAAATAGACATTATTTATTGAACATTTACTATATGCTAGCAAAATCTAAGTACTTTATAAGCATTATTTTGTTTAGTAGTCACAGATTCCTGTTATATGATTGAGAAACCTATGAATTAAAGAAAACTGTATGCTTGCAGAGGATCATACAGTTAATATGTGATGAATCTGGGATCGTGCCTTTTTCATACCTTAAATAGATGCTCATAACCAAAGTGTTATATGTCTTCTCCTGTATACCTCTTAACCTGTTCTGGCCAATGAGAATTGTTCCATTGCTGTTCATAAACACTTGCCCACAAGCAGTCTGGCTTTTTCTCTGCTCAGTATGACACATCCACATTGTTATTTGCTCTAGTAAATGGGCTGCTGTCAGTAGGAAATTTCAGTAGAAAAAAATTGGTTTCTCATGATATGTAGAAAGTCAATTGTCCAGGATAGTAGCAGAGGTCAGTTACATGTAGTCTTATTTTCTGACACTCCTCAACCTAACTGGACCTTTCCTCCCTCAATAAATACCGTCAAGCTTACTTCCTACACCATTAATTTTCGGGTTAATACTATCTAGGGAGTCAATAGGGAGCGAAAATTAGTTGTTTTACCTGCATTTTTTATATGTTGACCATCTTTCTCCTTTTTGCCATTGTCAAAACGGCACTACAGCCAATCTCAGATTTTTCTTGCTACTTAAGACATCAGTTAAGCCAATAGCAGACTTTACTGCCCTTTCCTTCCTGATGACAATGCAAGAGTGATTGAATCACAAGCCCAGACTCTCCAGTGGCAAAGGGCAGAGATTATTTTAAGCTCCAAGCAGGAACACAAAAACAAGACGTTTAAACAACTTTTTTTTTTTGCAGTTTCTGATTAGAGAATGGAAGTTCTTGTGTTCCTGGACCAGACTGATCCACCTCTTATTTGTTACCTGGCTGTGCTCAACAAGAAGCCCAGGTGGGATGCAAGAGGAGCCGTACAGCAGGAGCAGATAGGGAACACCTGAGAAGACCAAATGATTTTCTAAAAACTCATTGGAGATAATGAGGAGGGTAATAACAATAACCCAATGCATACTGATTGTCAGCTGTGTTCCAGGTACTGCTCTAAGAGCTTTATATTCATTGTCTCATTTAATCCTTAAGATCCTCTGAGATGAAGATACCATTATTATGCTGATGTTATAGATGAGAATACCGGGTCTTTTAACCACCAACAAACTTCCAAAGTTACCCAGTTGTATGTTATGGAGCTGGATTAGAACACAGGCTAACTATACAACCTGCAGATTCAACTGCATTCTTATATGTGCAAAGCTCTTCTTCATTGAATGACAGAAATAAGAGATTGTTATTTTTGATGTCTACTACCATAAAACTGTTGTCAGTCCAAATGGTGCCGTAGGGGAAATCATTCTTTTAAATAGAAACATCTCAAACATTCATATAATATATTGGCTCATACCTTTTTTAGAAGACTGAAAGGAAGCTGCCACAGGTGGTATATACTGTTCCACATAAGACACTTTAATTCATATGTAGAGCTCACATTATACCTGATATGTATTGTTTTGGGGGGATCAAGTTTGTGATTAGATTTCAACCTTGATTTTAAAAATTGTATTTGTATAAATTTATGGGGTACGCATATAATTGTGTTATATGTATATATTGCATAGTGGCTCTTAGTGTATCCATCGCCTGAATGACATGCATTGTATCCATTAAATAATTTTTCATTATCCACCCCCTTCCAGTCGTCAACCCTTCCACGTTCCCATTGTCTATTACTCCACACTCCACGTCCACGTGTACTCATTATTTAGCTCCCGCACATTATTTAGCTCCCACAGACAGTACTGTAATTCTCCATACAAAAGTGTAATTCGGAATACTTGCCTCTAGAGGGCAATGCTTCATTGTGGAGTACCAATTATTAAACGGTGTGACAGCACCTGGATTAAACGTACTAAGTTGAAAGAGAAAAATAGATCACACTTCTGTAACTTTTCGGACCTGGCCTTTGATCGGATAGAAACGTTAAAGAAATAAAAGAAGTTGTCTGAAATGTTTTTCATTAATCTAAAAGGATTTCTTTTTACCTCCTTCTTAGTATCCATGAGGCAGGAGACCAAAGGCTGGTAGGGAAAAGAGTAAAATGTTCTGACAGCATTTTTTCCCCAAAGATACAGGAAGAAAAAGTTACAGAGACAATATATGCAAAATGAAATATTTTTCTAAGTTTAAAGCTTTTTTGAGGGTAAAGAATAATTAGATCCACTGAAAACAAATGCTTTCTGGTAACTGATAACAGCGATTGAAAATAAAAGGATTATTCTGATATTTGACAATTTGAAGAGGAGTGATACCTACCATAACCTATAATTCCAATCACACCAATCATGAAGACCCAGAAGAGGCATCCAGCTATGAACCTCAGAAGTATCAAAAATATCCAACTAAGGACCATGGCGATCGTCAGGCCACTAGAAAAAACCCACAACAAACACAGTGGTCAATTGTGCTAAACACAACATATTACAAACATCAAGACAAAACTTTTTTTCTATTCAAAATTATTCTTAAATTCTTTTATTTTACCTGGCTATAGAAACATTAATAATGTTAAAAAGTATAAACAATGATTTCCATTAAGACTTTCATATGAAAGAATAGGATCATCAGGGACTTTATACAGAACTCATCTTCGTGTATCTGGGTAAACTGAAGTCTAGCATCAGTCATTGTTCAAGGAAAAATACAATTTCTCCAACCTACAATTTTGATCTATCGGAGACAGTTGCCATGTCTTATTTTTTCCCTTCCTACCTATCTACTAGGTCATAAATTGTGAAATGTATTCATGATGAATTTGTTCTGTTCCATTTACTTAGTGACTGGTGGAAATCTTCTATAATATGGCTATCTAGAAGTAAGAGAATCATTTTGGGGCAGAAAGATAAGAAAAATAACTGGCCATCCCTGGAGCCCATAATGCTGTAGTCATTATCACTATGGTCTAATTATCTCTAGGAGTTTGTGATGCCTTACGTCATCCAGACTTCTATTCCAGCTCCCCAGTGATCTGTGGGCCATTATTTGGAATCATGATAAGGCTTCTGTGTCTCCAGGGACATGTGACTTTATCAAGCAATTAACAGCATGACTATTTTCTGTCAGCTTTAATTTCTTCTTAGAGCTTGACTGAACTACTAGAGAAGCTTCTTTTCCTCCCATATATCCAGGTTAAGGTCACATTGGAGTCTTCTGATGTAATTTCCTCAAAGAGAACTCATTAAGATCGGAAAGTTGGCTGACTGTTCTATTAAGAACTGATATGTCTGGTGCTATCTGTAAGTTTCCAAACATAGCAACAGACAGAGTGTGGTACATTTATTAAGTTATTGTCTCAAGTGTTATCTTTTTATTATAAAAAATCTCAATAATTACTGTCACTGGATAGATGACAACACAGTATTGAAGTACCATGGTCTTGCAAAGCCTGTGCTTTTAACTTGAGAAGTCATTCCCTCTTAAAATCACGGACACTTTAATGCTTAAATATTCAATATGGTTGAAAGATTATTCCATGGCCTAGCCCAAGGGAAGTATTCAGAAATGTCAGAGGAAAAAAAACAAAAAATACAGCTGTTTCAAGCATATCAATACTTTAGATTTATATTTATAAAATAAACAAGAGCAGAAGAATTGAAAATAAAGGGAGATGTTCATGTTTTACTCTTATGAGTGGTGCCTGGGTGGAGAGGGTTTCATTGTGTGTTTTGGGGGTGAGGTAGGCAGGATAATCTATCATAATGTACACTTGTTCAGGTAGGTGTGAAAAAGCCAAATGAAGAAGAAGCATGGAAATTATCTAGTGACATTTGGGTCTGACAATAGGAGAATCAATTTAAATACTGTCAAGAATAGACTACAATCTCTGCTGGAGAGAAATCCTAACATACTAATAGTAATTACTGTAATTGTTTAGGACAAAGCATCAAAATGAGTAAAATCTCATAAAGTGATCTAATTTTACAGCTCTAAACACCACATACAACTTAGACTTTATTATGCATCATATAGTTACATGCATCTATCTTGCTCCACTAGTGTTTTTCGTACTGTTCCCTGAACCACATTTTTTTTGTGCTGCTACATTCAAGGACCCATATAGAAGTTAGGAAAACAAAGATGAGTTAGACATAGTTACTATTGTAAAAAGTTCATACTTTATCAGAGGGAAAGGGCCAGGTAAATAAAACACAGAATGGTAGGTGCTATATGGAAGATAAGTATGTGTGTGTATTTATAGGTGTGTAAACACACACATGTACACACATGATGGGTATGAGAAACACATAGGAAGAAGTAAGTAATTACATCTGGGGAAGATAATAAAGGTTATAAATGATACTAAAGTTGATTTTTAAAAAGGAGGTGCAGTTGCCCAGGACTCAGTACCAGGAAAGGAAACAGAATGTGCAAATTTACAGGATTTGATAGTCTAGGGATGGGCACATTATTTGATATGTTTAGAATATAGTGTTAACCAAGAAACATGGGTGGAGATGAATCTGAGAAACTAAATTGGGCTAGGTTTTAAAGGGCCTTAGAAGTAACTGAAAAAGTTTTAATTTTAGTCTTTGACCATTAGGGAACCATGGGAGCTTTTAAGCACTGGAGGGTGACAAAAGAGCCAGACAGTAATGACAGTCTTAAATGGGAAACACATTTACCCATTCCAGTCCAGTGACTACATTTCCTTAACTTTCTAGGAATGCAACTCTTATGCCTAAAAATGTTACATCTCCTCCTCCTTGTTATCTATACATATATATTTATGTATCGCATACGTAGCTATGTAGCTTTCATAACTACAATGACTTCTGGTTATGATGAATACCAATCATTACGTGGAAGGGATGTGTTGAAAAATAGGAACGATCCTTTTGAAGTCAAGGGAGGGACAAATTAGAAAAAAGAATCTGAGAAACAATCCTGCCTCCACAGTAGCATGTGATGAGAAGCACATGAGTATTACAGATACAGAAGTCCGGCAGATATTGCTCCATGTGACTTGAAGTATATATTCATAAGTACTTTTATTAGTACTTTAGTGAATAAAATTAAAATTTACATTCTGCCAACAGTGGGCATATTTCCAAATATCTTTTCCCTGTCTCACCTCACCTGAAAAAGAAAATGGCAGGAACTGACATCTGAGTGAAATTTGTTATGCCACCAGTACATTTCTTTTATTCATGAATAAAAATATAAAATTTGAAGATAGAGTTCTACAAAGATAAAATCAGAATGGGGCTGGAGAAGAAACATCTATGTGTTTTCACTTACATGAGAATCCAATACCAAGTTCTTGCATAGTCTTCAAACACTTTCAATCCAAGTGACTTTGCATCAAGAAGTTTATTGATACCACTGCATTGAAAGAAGGGAAAAAATCAATTATTTTTTGATGACCACTAAACAGAAATGTTCTTTTTATGATAAAAGGGATTCTTCAAGGTGCTGTTGAAAGCATGTTTTCAGAAACCATCTATCAGTAGTGACTCTTTTCCTAGCCACGATAATACATAAAATGTCACTTCAGTAAACCTGCAAAGGTAGTTATAGCTGCACACAGAGAGAACACGGTTTTCAAGAACGGTGAACAAATCCTTTTCCACTGTATGCAACATTCCCTCAATATTGCAGAAACCTCACTGTAAGAAATGAATTTAAATGATAAGATTAGCTTTTAATTTGCAAAACCCATAGTCAAGAATGGACATGATCTTTAATTCCTCTTCCTAATCCTGACAGTAAGGCATGATGGAACACATACTAGAAATTTCACAATCATCACTGTCCAATTTGAGGAATTATCAAAGTGAACACATTTATGTAACTACAACATTGTCAACCCCTTCTTCATGTGCCCCAGTTGCAACACCTCTCCCTCCCTCAAAGTAACCACTATTCTGACTTTTGTGATAATTCCTAAGTTTTCTTTTTCATTTTACTAATTATATATGCATCACAGGGAAATAAATTTAACTCTGCTTGTTTTTGACTTTTATATCAATGAAATCATATTTGTATCATTATTTTGAGACTTCTTTTACACAGATTTATATTTCTGAAAATCGTGCAAGCTGCTGTTGTATTCTAAATCTGCAGGAACTACACTGTACTAATTATACTCCTAAAGTCTTTTAAGATAAATAAATTTTTAGAATATCTTTTTTATCTATAATTCAACAACTGAGCAATGCAGCGATATGCTGTATACATTTATGTTTGTGCACATGTGTGTACGCGTGCACACAGGGAAATATATTTTCCAGTAACATGGAGCACCATGTGTGTAGAGCCAAGGGACGTGGGGAATTTACTGCATTATACTTAGTACATAGAAATTTGATATGCCACCAATACATTTCTTTATGTCACACTTCTATACCTGTTGATAATGAAAGATTTAACCATTTTGAAAAGCATCATTATTCTTT
This sequence comes from Pan troglodytes, assembly GCF_028858775.2. NCBI lineage: Eukaryota > Metazoa > Chordata > Mammalia > Primates > Hominidae > Pan > Pan troglodytes. The sequence goes on along the minus strand of NC_072398.2, from coordinate 155,775,127 downwards.
CTTTCTTTTCTTTTCTTTTTTTTTTTTTTAAATCCCAGCTAGTCAGGAGGCTGGGGAAGGAAAATTGCTTGAACCCGGAAGGTGGAGTTTGCAGTGAGCTGAGATATGGCCCCACTGCTCTGCAGCCTGGGCAACAGAAAAAAGCATCATTATTCTTTCTAAATGATTCTGGGTTCTCCCTTACATGCTCTTCTTAATGAATATGTATCAAGCTCTTCAATTGACAGTAACATGTATATTTCATATATATATATGTGATTATTTTCCTATAACCCTTAACCCAATAGGCGCTTTAGTCTCGAGTGCAATGACAAAATGCATCAAACTGAAAATTAGAATGTAAACACACATACTTTGCAGCAATCCCGAGTTCTACAACACTTCTTGTCCCTCCATTTCCATCTTGAAACACCATCTTACTTCCTATTGTTAAAGTGCCATTTTTGGTAGAGAAGTCAGGGAAACATCTCTGGAGAACTGTAAAAATAAATTAAAATTATTGTAATCACTTTTCTATTTCTTCTTTCATGATGTCCTCCCTTTCTTAAGCTTTCTGTTATATATAATCAAATTCTTGCTAGGCATGCAAATTGCTCAATATAGATAGCTCGTTGCCTGTTACTTGATGATATGATTTTCTAATGGTCCTAAGACTAGAAGGCAAATATGATCACACTCTGAAACTACATTCTAAACTTGATTATTTTACACCTGGTATATTCATCAAGTCATCATAAATAAAATGCACATCATAGGTTTTAAAAGAGTAACAATGATACATATCATTCATGGTAAGCACATCTTAGTAGAAAGGCCACATTAACTTGTACAGCTGGATGAGTTTAGTTTTACTATTAAAAATACATACTAGGAACTACTTGAGTAAAATTTTGAAAATTGGGGATCAGTGAATAATACCTTGGCAAATAAGAACCAGCTCAAATTTTAGGCTACTAAAACAATTAAATTTTTGTCTGTGAATTCTTAACAATTTGTCTCCCAGCTTTTTCATTTACAACAGTTTTTTAGTGGAGCTGAAAATGGAAATTCTGAAACTATCAAAAGAGGCCTACACTTTGTAGACTAGTATGATTTCTAAGAAAAGTAAAATCACTGTTCAATCTTCTATGTTCTTATTTTGATTGGAGTCTTTGCCTCTTTACACATTTATTTCTAAAAATATTTTAAAACCACAATTTTAAAGGAAGAAATAAGGAAAATCAGAAATGGATCATTTTCATATTTTTTTTCTTATAAGAAGCATCACTGATTTGCACAGGTTCATATGTAGTTTAAACCTGAAAATATTAAAGCAGTTGAGCTGGGGAAAGAAAAAATAGGTCTCTTTAAAGGCTTTCCCGACTTTCCTGGCTTAAAAGGAATTTTCTTGTCTGCTCACCTCTAGCTTCTGCTGCACTTAGGACGGGCTGATTCCTTTACCTGCCCCACCTTTCTACTGCTCTTCCCTTCCTTTCTGTGGCAAATTTGACACAGTAGCCTTTACCAGCTGCTTCTACACCCTCAGTTTAATCAGAGTTTTGGCCCCACCACTTCATGGAAATTATCCTCCCAGTGATCCCAATGACCTCTGAATTGTCAAAACCTCCAGATATGTTTTAGTCTTCATCCTGCTTAAACCCATTACCTAGCACAAGGCTTGGCACACTGTAGAAATCAGTCAATATTTGCTGATGAATGAGTTAACTTTTTCGAGCCTTTGACATGGTAGATACTCCTTGGCATATTGAAACTCTCTTTTCTTGGCTTCCATGGTCAGTTTCTCTCCTGTCCTCCCATATTTCTGTGCACTCTTTCCCTTTCTACTTCTTAAATACAAGTGTTCCTATCTAGAGGGTCCCTTGACCTTATTTCATATATTTTTTTTCTGGATAATCTCATGCAATCTGTTAGCTTTCATTACTAAATGTGTTCATTACATATTTGGAAAGTGGATAAAATATTTAAAAAATTAGTCCTTCCACCTACAGTGTACTATATTAACATTTTGGGGAATTTCCAGTCTTTCTTCTACAATAAATATTTTTTGAGAGTCAAAATCACACAAGACATGCAGTGTTTTCCCTTGTTTACTTGATTTAACCTTACTTATTTCCTTTTATGAGCTCTTTAATGAACAAATTTTATTATCTGCATACTATTCCATTGAGTGCTATTTAATCTTATATTAGGAGGAACACAAGTTGATTACAACATATAATGTCTTTCTCACTAGACTGTGAGGGACTACGCCTTATTCATTTTTGTACCCTCAATGTATACTTTATCCTGTGTACTTAGCCAAACTGTACTTGTAAGGGCAGAGACTATGTCTTATACCTTTATACTTATTATATCTTTTGTTACTAATGATTTATATTTATCCTTTTGCATAAAAATTTATAACATTGATTTTGGCTATGGACATTTGTTGCTGAGAGCTTCCTGGTAAGTGCTGTTGCTGTGGGACCTACATCTTTGCTTCAAGGTCTTTTATGACCCAGGGAAGAGTGATGGAAGTATGTAAGACATATTTGGTGGTAGCTACTTCAGTGGGTATTTGACTATCTACTCAAACTAATGACTAATGCCTTTCCTCCATTTTAAGAGAAATATATACATTGTAAGAAAGTGAATAAATAGAAAAAAGAAAGAAGAGTGAAATTTCCCACAGTTTTGCCACTCCCAAAATGACTACTTAATGTTTTGGTATATTTCGTTCCAATCTTTTTCTTTGAAGAGGTTTTCTTGTTGTTATTTATTTGTTTGTTTTAATTTATACATGTTTATCATTATAAGGATGGTAACAGTTTGAATTTTATTTAACATTATAACATATACATGCATGTTATTCTAATAGTTATATTTAATAATTCTAAAATATTTCATTTACTGAATACATTATAATTTAAATATTCTCTTGGTCTTGGATAGTAGAGTATTTCTTTCTTTTTTCTTTTTGACACTTTAAATGTGATGGACATTTTAATGTAAAGCTTTTTTTGTAATTAGGATTATATCCATAAGAAAGAAAACTCAGTGATTATTTCATTTTCTTCTTTTTCTTTTTTTTTTTTTAGAGACAGCGTTTCACTCTGTTGCCAAGGTTGTGTACAGTGGTACAATCATAGCTAACTACAGGCTTCAACTCCTGGGCTCAAGTGATCCTCCCTTCTTGACCTCCCAAGTAGCTGGGACTACAAGTGCACATTGCCATGTCTCACTAATTTCTTTTTTAAATTTTTGTAGAGACAGGGTTTCACTATGTTGCTGAGGTTGGTCTCAAACTCAAGCAATCCTCCCACCTTGGCCTCCCAAAATGCTGGGATTACAGGCATGAGCCCCTATGCCTGGCCTCATTTTGTCCAGAGTATACAGTTCATAATTTTAAAGAAATAAAATATTGACTAACTCCAAATATATATAAATATTTCAGGTGATAAAGACAAGTATATGTCCTCCCCCTACTCCTCAGGCAATTTCTGAACAAACTTTTCAGCTAAAATCAGGAATGGGTGTATATGAGCATATCTGTGTGTGTGTTTATGCATGCTTCCAAAGTACCAAATGATCAATCTGACTGAGCTTTCAACATTCAATCTTTTTCTTGTATGTTTACGAAGGAAAATTCAAAAATTCAGAGTTCCAGTGAAAATGTACCTGGCTGGAGCCAAGAGATGAGCTCTACTTTTGACTTTCCTGCTAATCAACTCTGGGACTTTAGGCAGTCAGAGGACCATTCTTGGCCTCAGTCTCATCAATTGTGAAATACGGGAACTTAATTAAGTAGCATTTTGGTAGATTCTATGTTTCTAAGGTAAAATAATTGCCACTTACAAGGTTTGCTTGGAAAAATCGCTGTTGGACAATCATCATCCAGTAAAAGTTGTGTGAGAGACTAAAATAGAAGGAAGAACGTTAACATTTCAAAGGCCATGTGATGATTACTTTATACTCAATCTAAATATGTCCTTTAAAAAATTTAACTCCGTAATAATCTCCTTATTCCAAATTACTTCTACTGACAATATTAATTGTAAGATTATCACACACACAATCTTGCTTGACATTCTTAACTGTCCTAACTGTGATTCAATTGGACCAACAATAATAAAACCAGATCATCTGAAAACAAGGAACACCTTTGGAGGTGTGTGTCTTTGTCTTAGCCATATCCTGAGTCTCTGATTTCTTTATGGTTTTTTTTTTTTTTTTCTGGAAAAACAACATCTTCTCTAATTTAGAAACCATTCATATTATTTAACATTGTGATGATTTAGAATTCTCTTACGTATCTCAAACCTAGGTAAGGGTTGGGGTTTTTTAAATGAGTTGTTATCAAACTGGGCTTGGAAATAAAATTCTACTTGTTACTAAGTTGCTATGGGGCTTCATCACCACATTAACGAAATGGTGACTGCAAATGACATTAACTCCTAGTTCTAGAGTAAAAGTCTATCCAAGTAGAGAATTTATTAGTGTCGGGGAATAGTAGAAGCTAATTAACCAGACATAACAGTCTTTCATGACACCCCAAATCTACAAAATGATGTGCTATAAATGGTGTGCATGCACACCCAGTACACATACATTTGTGTTTCAATGAAATTGTATCTAATCATTTCCTAGAAGATTTGGGAGCTTGTTCAGTAACAAATTCTCACGTTACACTTGAGATTGAAAAAAAAAGTTAAATTGTTCTCTTGCTTTAAGCCTAAACACACATACCTTCACAGGCGTAGCAGTGGTCTTACAGAACTGACGGTAGTCTTCCCAGTAGCTTTTGTCTTTTGTGTACAAAAGTTGCATTTCCACATAGGTTAAAAATTTTTCTGGGCACTTGGAGACACAGATCTGTGAACGAACAAAGTGATGAGAACTGAACTGAGTTGAACAAACCCAGGAACTACCTATAAAGCTAGACTTCTAAATTATCCACCATAACAAAAAGCAATGCACTGTTTTCCATCTAAGAAACCTAAATCAATTTCCTTGCTCTCTCTCTTTTTCTTTCTTTTTTATTTTTTTAGAGACAGTGGCATGACCATGGCTCACTGCAGCCTCAACCTTCCTGGGCTCAAGTGTCCTCCCACTTCAGCCCTTTGAGTAGCTGAGACTACAGGCAAACACCACCATGCCCAGCTAATTTTTGTATTTTTTGCAGAGTCGGGGTTTTGCCATGTTCCCCAGGCTGGTCTCAAACTCCTGAGCTCAAGTGATCCACCCATCTCAGCCTCCCAAAGTGCTAGGATTACAGGTGTAAGCCACTGCACCTGGTCTAAATCAATTTTCTAGTCTTATTGTAAAAAATGAAATTTCATGTACTAGTTACCAATCTCTATTCTTTGCTCTTTGATACTGATGTTATGTTAAAACAAGATACCATACAGTGATAGACTTATTTTTAATTTTTGATTTTGAGATAATTGTAAATTAACATGTAGTTGTGAGGAATAATAGGGATTTCACATACCTTTCACTCTGTTTTCCTCAATGGTAAGAACTTGCATAACCATAACACAATATCATAAGCAGGAAATTAATATTGTTACTGGTATCGTTTGGTTATTTGTCCCCACATACCTCATGTTGAAATTTGATCCCCAGTGTTGGAGATGGGGCCTAATGGGAGGTGTTTGGGTTCATAGATGCAGCAGCACCCTGTTCTTATAGTTCAGGGAAGCATCTGTCCTGTTAATGGGGGGTTCATGAGGGCAGATCCTCCTTGTTCTTGTGATGATGAGTAGCTTCTTAATCTATTAATTCCCTCAAGAGTTGGTTGTTAGAAAGAGCCTGGCACCTCCCTCATCCTCTCTCTTGCTTCCTCACTAGCCATGTAATTTCTGCACATGCCAGCTCCTCTTTGCCTTCTGGTATGAGTGGAAAGCAGAAAGCTGAAGCCCTCAACAGAAGCAATGCTGGCTCCATGTTTCTTGTACAGCCTGCAGAACCATAAGCAAACAAACCTCTTTTCTTTATAAATTACCCAGCCTCGGGTATTCCTTTTGTAGCAACACTAAGCAGAGTAAGACAGTTAGAAGCCACTAACCTTACTCAGAGCTCACCAGTTTTATATTCACTTGTTTATGTGTGCCTGTGTATGTGTGTAGTTCTATGCCATTTTATCAGACATGTGTTTGTGTGATCACTACCACACGACAGAGATGGACTTTTAATAAAACACTTTATGATTTTACAGTATAATTTAAGATTAATATTGCCTGTGTAGTGAATGCATATTCAGGGTTAAAATCTTCCTTCCTTTCCTAAATATGAATAAAATGATGATTTAAAATTCTCTGAATATTGAACACTTATGCCACTAATAATTATTAGTGTCCGTGAATTCTCAAACACAATTCTCAAAATGTAACTGGGGTTTTATCACCATAAGAAACTAACAAATCAAGGCTATTTGGCACAATCAATCATCATTATGGTCTTTTACCAATACCATCTAAATGTGGACAGAGAGGTCATCTTTGCAATTATTTTACATTAATAAACTTTGGGGGCCTATCAGTGCCAAGCCAGATCACCATGCTAGTTCACGAAGCCACCATAGAGTGACTGAAATCCAATTAGTAACTCCACAGAGGGAAGGCAGAATCAGAGGAGATACACTCTATTGGTTTTGCTTTTTTTTTACAATAAAAAACAAAAGTCAGATGAAGCCACGTGAACTGCAGCTAGCCCTTTCAAGTCTCTCCATCACCTTTAGTTCCTCCTTCTGAAATCTTTCTCAGCCCTGACTTGCTCCATCTCCCTACTCTGGTAATTATTCTCATTGGCCAACTTGTAGCTCAACCCACTGGCAGTTAGGTAAAAACACTGCTGCTTAGCTGACATCTCCTTTCCATCTTTTGGGTTATATACCTGCTGTACACAAAGGCATTTGGTGTGGACCCTACAGGTAAGTTAGCAGGAGAATAACGAAATGTATAGGCCTCAAATCTCACAGTTAATATTTTCTTGAAGCAATAGCAGTTCAATTCCCTCTAGAAATTTTGGCAGAGCAAACAACTCATCTCCACATCTACACCTCCACATGTATTTCCTCTTTCTTAGTCTCTCATCCACACATGTGCATGCACACACACAATGACATTTGCATATTCATGTACCTTCAGAGAAAATATTAGTGGCTTCATAGGTATCTTTCTAAGAAAGCTGAAGAACAGTTTAGGGACATTCACAGCATGCAACACACCCACATCTTTTAGAAAGTTAAGATGATTATCAATGCAAATGTCAAAAGTTCATTCTGATTGGAGCCAAGCTGAATAAACCATTAACATATTAGGAGATACTTGACAGACATTTAGACTTCAACAATTGACTCATGTAACTTTGAAAGACAACTGAACTACTTCCATTGAATACACTTAAATGGATTTATAAAAGTGAGTACTGAAAGAACTAATGCTTTCACAGGCTTTAAATGATGGTAGGTACTTCTGAATTGAGACCATGATGATTCTGTATTTATAAAGCACACACAAACAATGTATACTGCACATAGAAAACTGCTGTGTATGCAACACATAAAAGAAAGTAATTAAAATAGTAAAACATAGTTTGTTAAGGAGAATCACATCAAATCTCATTCTAGACACAAATGAGCTGTTAAAAAACAATACAACTGCACTTTACTTTCTCCTTCTATCAGACCAATTTGTTCACTTCAAATAGGGTGCAGATTAGTAGTAATCAACATATAATTAGCCAAAATGAAGGTCACATTGAGATTGGATGTTCTAATTGATCACAGTCTGTCCTTTAAGTGCTTGTGACACATGTCTGGACCATGCCAGCAGTTAACAAAAACATCGTGCATAGAAATATGCCTCAGATCAGTAGATGCACCACTGTCTGGAAGACTAAATGCAAGTCTTCATTATTAGCAGTCAATAATGACTCAGCTAATAATGAGCTAATTCTGACTCAGTTCTGATTCTCTGTGCACCACAAAGGGCACTTTGCATAAAGCTCTGTATTACCATTTCTATCTTTAATTCAGATAGGCTTAACACTCAGTTACAAATTGGAATTTGGTGGCTGGGAGAGTGAATTACATTGAAGGTTAAAACACCACATTTGTTATGAAGAAAAGATGATCTAGTAACTCATTTATGAAACAAGAAAAAAGCATAATATGCAAGTATATTTTGTTTTATCATAGGAATGATAGATTTGTAGAGTACAGTGGAAAAATTCTTAACTAGAAGTAGGAAGATATTCATTCTCTCATTCATTCAGTCATTTGTTCATTCATTTAATAAATATTTACTGATCCCCTACTCTGAGCCTGTTCCAGGCACTGAGGACAGAAATAGTAGTGAACAACACATAAAAATCCTTGCCCTCAAGCAATTTGTCTTCCAGTAGTGGTAGTGGGAGACATATAAGAAATAATAAATAAGTAAAATGTTTGTCATAAGATGGTAATAAATAGTAGTAAATAAGATGGTATACGATGATAAATAAATAAGGCTGGAAAGGAGGCTACAGAGAGAGAAAGGAGTGGCTGGGTGGGATTCTAATTTTGAAGAGGTAGTCAAAGAAGCCTCACTAAGAAGGTACCATTTGCAGAAATTCTTGGACAGGATGAGCAATCAAGACATACAGTCATCTGGAGAAATAATTCTCTAGGTAGGGAGAACAGCAAAGTCTAAGTCTCTAAGGCAGGAGAGTTCCTGGATCCTTTCAAGTATTAATACAACAAATGGCCAGTGTGACCCAAGTGTAGTGAGAAAAGGGAGTAGAATAGGATATGTGGTCAGAGAGTGGGTCAGACAGTGAAGGATCTTACAGGTCATTGTTAGGACCTTGGCTTTTCATATAAGTAACTTGGGAAGCTATTGGGGCATTTAAGCAAAGAAGAGACATAATCAGACTTATATTTAACAGGACCACAGTGGTTACTGGGTGGAAAAGAGACTGCAAAGGATAAGGGGGCAAGGACGGAAACAGAAAGACCAGTCAGGAGATCCTTGAACTAATCTAAAAAAGAGGTGATGGCTCCTTGAACTAGGGAAGAGGTGGTGAGAAATAGTTTGGCTCAGGGTACATTTTGGAGGGAGACCTAAGGAGACCTCAAACATGGGTATGAGAGAGAGAGAAATCAAGGATAAGGTAGAAATCAAAGTATTTGGAGCTGGCATTAATTGAGACAGGGAATACATTGGGGTGGGGAACAATTTTAGGGATAAAGTCAGAGATTAGGAATTCAGTTGTGGACATGTTAAATTTGAGATGCCAACCAAATATTCATGTAGAAATATCACATGGGTGGTTGGATAGAAAGGTCTGGAGCTCAAGGAGCAGATTTATTTGGAGATGTAAATTTGAGAAGTCAGTAAGTAGATGGTGTTAAACCCAATGGACTAAGTGAGATCATCAAAAAAGTAAATACAGACTTAGAAAAGGACCAAGCTTCTTGTGGGAGGGAAATACAGTGTTTAAAAGATGTTAGAAAGATTAAGATAACTCATCAAAGGAGACGGATAGGGAATAGACAGACAGTTGGGAGGAAATATAGAAGAATGTTGTGCCCTGGAAGCCAGGTGAAAAAGGTATTTTAAGGAGGTGGGATTGATTAAATACTGTTGTTAGATCAAGTAAATGTGGATTTAATACTAACCATTAGCTTAATAATGTTGAGGTCGATGGTATTGTTTAGGGGAAATTGAAGTAGGGATAAAAGCTTGGATGAGAGTGAGAGGAAAGGATTTAGATAGATAAATGTGGACTATTCTTTTGAGGAGTTTTGAAAAAAAATAAAAAAGGCACAGAGATATAGACCAGTAGCTGGAGGGGGATGTGGGATCAAGGGAAAAATTTTTTAAGATGAAAGAAATAACAGTAGTGAACAAAACAGATAAAAATCCTTGTCCTTAAGCAATTTGTCTTCTAGTAGGGTGAGACAGGAACCAAATGACAGATAAGTAAAATGTTTGTTGTAAGATGGTAATAAGTGGTAATGAATAGATGGTATAAGATGGTAAGTAAATAAGGATAGAAAGGATACTAGAGACAGAGAGGAATGGCTGGGTGGAATTATAGTTTTGAATAAGTATTCAAGGAAGCCTTACTAAGAAGGTAACATTTGCAGAAATACTTGAAGAGGATGAATGATCAAGCCATAGCTTTGTATATTGATGGAGATAATTTAGTAGAGAAGGAAAAAATGATAAAAAAACAACATTTCAAAGTGATGTGCTTAATTATGCAAGAGGATGAGATTTAATGCACAAATGGATGGGCTGGTCTTAGAAGCACAGGCAGTTCACCCATGGGGAATTAGAGGGAAGGCAGAATGAGTATATGACATAGACGAAGATAGGTAGGCAAATGGATGTCAGAGAGGGAGATTTTAAAAGTTGTCTTCTGAATGCTTATACTTGCTCCGTGAGACAGGAAGCAAAGTTAGAAGCTGGCATGGAGATTGGGAAAGAGATCTTGGAAGTTCCAGGTGAGAAGAAAAGGTGTGAAATTCTATAGCAGTAGGCTATAGAATGGACAAGGGTCTGTAGTATGGTTGAGAGACAGCATTAACAGCCCACTTGAAGTTAGGTCCTGAATTTAAATGGCTCTTGTATGTTTTTCTCCAAGAACACACAGCTGCCTGGATTCAGGCATGGAGTAGGCTGAAAGCTACCTTTATAGTCAGGTTTTGCCAGGGACTTACAACTAAGTGAAAGGGGACAATGGAATTGAGAATGTTTATACAGGAGTGATTTCACTGAGAGACTGTGGAATCTAAGTCAGGTAAGGAGAGAGATGCAAACCTGAGGGAGCTGAGCGATACTTTGGATGGGTTAGGATCAGTGGTTTGCAGGTCCCAGTAAGGTAAAAGAATTATTGGAGTTGCAGTGTCAGAGGAATCAAGATGATCAGAGAAATTGAGATTACAAAGGGTAGCAATTATTAATACTGGAAAGGTCAAGGGTTTGCCCTTGGGGAAGTGGGTAGAAGTGGTCACAGAACTAAGATACCAACATCCCAAGTGGGCTTTAGTCTCAGCAGAAGTAAGATTTCAAAAGTCTTTGAGGGAGATGAGGAAGCAAAAAAATAAAGCAGATTTACAAACTAATCCTAGGGACTAGCTTTGGGTATAGTTACCGGCACATGGAACCAAGAAGAAGCAAAAAAGTCAGAAGTCTATTAAGTTTCTGAAGTAACTGTAATGCTAGAAAAAATCATGAGGTAGCCTTAAAAAGCCTTTCACTGTTAAAATAATATTTGTGATATGAAACTTGCACAACTGGAAGTGAGCTTCAAAGCAATATGGGCCCCAAGACAGCACACTTTCCACTGCTCAGCAATGGTGTGGCCTGGAGGCTAAAGGACAGAAAATCACCTCCCAGGTGGCCAAGCAAATGGCTATAGGAAGCAATGGACAGGGAAATCTTCTCAGAGAACACAATCCAGGTGAAATAAAAGACTATTCTCCATTGCCACAATCCAGAAACTGCTGTGTATTTATCACTCCTTTTCTAAATGAGAGTTTGTAATTCTATTTTTTCTGTCCACGTTACCATTGTACATGTAGTGTCAAGACTTGATAAAGAGAACTATACATCATCTATAGATTCTGGACTTTGAGTTAAAAACAGTACTACATGTGATTCTGGGTTCTCCTTTGGGAAGAAGAAGGGTGTTCTGGAGGCCAGAGAGGTAGACTATAGAAGACACGCTTAACTATTCATTGAGGTTTGTGTCTCTTCTTCCATTTGTTCCATGGTATAGAAAAGGCAGCTCAGCTCATAGCTACATTGCTCAATTCCTTTCTCCTTGAATCTGGGTGTGACCTATTTTTTTGTGGGATTAGAAACATATAAATTTCTTTTTTAAAAACTTTTATTTTAAGTTCAGAGGTACATGTGCAGGTTTGTTACATAGGTAAACTTGTGTCATGGAGTTTTGTTGAACAGATTATTTCATTACCCAAGTATTAAGCTTAGTATCCATTAGTTATTTTCCCTGATCTTCTTTCTCCTCCCACCTTTCACCTTCTGATAGGCCCCCATGTCTGTTGTTCCCCTCTTTGTGTCCATATGTTCTCATCATTTAGCTGTCACTTATAAGTAAGAACATGTGGCATTTGGTTTTCTGTTCCTGTTTTAGTTTTCTAAGGATAATGACCTCCAGCTCCATCCATGTCTCTGTAAGGGACGTGACCTTGTTCTTTTTTTATGGCTGCATAGTATTCCATGGTGTATATTTACCACATTTTCTTTATCCAATCTATCATTGATGGGCATTTAGATTGATTCCATATCTTTGCTATTGTGAATAGTGCTGCAGTGAACATACATGTGCATGCATCTTTTTAGTAGAATGATTTATATTCCCTTGGGTATATACCCAATAATGGGATTGCTGGGTCAAATGGTATTTCTGTCTTTAGGTCTTTGAGGGATGCGACCACTTATAACCAGTTTGTGTCTGTGGCATATGAGTGGAAATGCAATGTGTGAAGCTTCTTATCCAAGGCTTTTAAGAGCAGGAGTGTTTTATTCATCCTCACTGTGTCCTTTTCATTGCTGGATGCAGATGATGGGGAGGATTTAAGGAATAGCAGAGCCACCCTTAAGTGCTTAAGCCACCCTTAAGATGGAAGGGGCCTAGAGGAGAGTACCTACTGACCACAGACACCTGCCTTTTACTGTTATATGGTCAAAAAATTAATGTTATTGTGTGAAGTCACTGAAAAACTTGGTTTGTTAGTTACAGTAGCTAGCTTTACTTTTCCTAATACAATGTTGATCTTGATAAAAACTCCATTTCTCTGGGCTGCACATATTTATTTATAAAAGTAAGTGGTTGGACAAGACAATCATTGAGCTTCCTAAGTGATTCTAAAATGATTAATTTCTGCGTAGTTTTGATTGTATATAAACTAATATAAGCTCATACTTATATCTTCCCATCTTCTAGAAATTCATAATGAACCCCCTGCCCATACACACACAGAGAGAACTCAAATGGAATTTCTCAATTCTTTTATCCAAGAATGTTCAGAATGGCTGACACTACCAGTGAGGCACCTTTTGCCTTACCTGTGTGGTAGGGCACTGTAGGTTTAGCAACACGGAGGGACTGGTACAGCGTAACAGGTTAAAGTAAAACAAAATGGTCTTGTTCCTGTTAAGAAAGAAAACACAGTCTTTTTAGTGACCATGGAAATGTTCCATATCATTTCAGACCCTGAACACTTTTGATAAATAACCTTTAAAAATTCGTTTCATTATCTATAGATGGCTGAAATATATTCTCCCTCCCCCTTAGGTACCTAACCTTTAAAGTATCTTTTTTTTAATAGTAAAATGTTGAAACAATCAAACTATCCATCAACAGAAGATTGCTTAAATAGATTTGTATACCCATAAGGTAGAACATTACATTGCCATTGAAAATAATGCTAAAGAACAAATTTAATGGATGGTGAAATTTACAATATGTCAATTTTAGGAAGCAGGTTACTAAAGAGTATTAACATATGGTTTGATTTTAATTTTATTAAAAACAAGTATAACATGAAGAAACATTATTACATCTGAATGTTGGGATTATATTGCTTAGTTTATTTTTTGTGCTTTTATGGATTTCACAAAATAAATATACATTACTTTGGTAATCTGAAAAAACATAAATGAATTAAGTGATACTTTCTCTCTGCTGAAAATTATAGCCAGTGGCAGAGTAATGAAGCAGGTTGATATTCATTATCATTAGCTTTGAGTGGTGTATTACTCTGCTATTTAGCAAGCCACAGTTCTCTTTTGAATCTCAATTTTCTCATCAGTAAAATGAAGATAATACTATTCCTACCTACTTCACAGAGTGTTGGGAGGGCCTAAGATAATGCGTAGTGGACTTAAGACAAGTGGTTGCCCAACTTCAGCATGCACAAGTAAAACCTGAAGTGTTTGTTCAACATTTTGATTCCCGACTCTTTCCCAACCCTTGAGAGTCCAAATGTCTAGATACTGGGCCCAGGAATTAGTATGTTTTCCCCTAAGCTCCCCAGTGGATTCAGAGAGAGTGTTCTGTAAACCATATCTTAAGAAACACAGCTCTAAATATTCAGGAAGAATGTTTCTTAACTCTTTGTCAACTCCCCAGTAAATTAATGTGACTACATGCATAGCACAAAATGTAATGGGCTATTGAGCAATATTTTTCCTACCACTCAAAATCAGTAAGTAGGATCCAAATCTAAGGATCAAGAAAGTCTTCCACAAGAAATTGGGGCTAGATCCTTTAATCACTTCTACCTGCTTCCTACACCTGTCTACATAAGCCAATATTGTGGGGAGGGAGATGGATCAGAGACAGTGGAGTTGGCAGGATACAACCAATGATTGCAGTTAATAGAACTTTCCCTACCATCCTCACTGAGGAGAGGACTAGTTGTTTCTTCCAAATTCCAAGTTATAGAGGGTTCTAAGAGAATCTCTCATAGAGACTGAAGGTGCAGTAAGAGGGGTAGACCAACATCTCATTTTTCAATTGAACGTCTCTTATGTGGCAGACCTGCTAGTCAGCCTTCCATGCCCATTTGAGCAGGGAGAAATGAGACCCAAAGAGACCACAAGAGAATTGAAAAAAAGTCAATGAGGCAGAAAGAGGGCAGCAGTAAAACAGCCCATCATAATAGGATATGGAGTCAATAAATGGACTTGAGCCTCCCTGGTGGTACCTCACCTGACATTAAGAGACTGTGGAGGTGAATCACCAGGGATGGAGCTGAAAGGGTTTGGAGGAGGGCAAACCAAAGCTGATCACTTACATGAAAGAACTATTCAGTGAGGACTCCCCCAGAAAATGTCCACCTGCACCCCATGAGAGAGCCAGCCCTTGGATGCCCGCCCCAGTGAGTGTTGATGGCTGGTCAGTTATGTCCGAGCCACAGTGACAACAACAACAGCAAAGTAAGTCCACAGAAATATTCCAGTTGCTTTTTCTTTAGTAAGAAGGGGCAGTAGCTAGGAAAGTAACACACATCGTCCCTTTTCTTCTCTTTCCATCCCTCACAGCATAATGAATAAGCTAGAACCAGAAAGGAAGAGAGGAGACAAGTAATAGCAGGCCAGGCCCTCTCTCTCACTCCAAGTTCTTTGGCAGAGTCAAACCTGAGCTTGGGGATTGGAAGAAATGAAACTGAAATCTTAAATTGGACTACATTGAACTTTTAACAACAGAAAGTGTCTGAAAACTGTGTAATCTGCCCGAAATATCAAAGTGAGAAGGGAAATCTGAAAAAGCATTTTTAAAGGCAATGATATGAGAAAAATAAACCCATTCTATGTTTGTATTCCACTAAATTCAAATGGCTGAAGAAGCTGTTCATAAATTAATACACAATATGTACAAGGCTACTACTTTGAGATCTACAAGTGCTAGCTTGGTTGTTTCACCACCCAGTCAACTACATCATCCACACAGTCTCACAGTGCATGTAATTCAAATTTGTACTTGAGCAAATGAATAAATTATACATATCTTGGATCACTGGGGTCCCTTGGGAGTATTTAAAACTGTGAATGGTAAATCAGTAAGTGCCAAGAGTTTGCCATAGGTAAAATTGATTTATAAACTGCAAACTGCTATGTAAACTCAAGTTATTCACCAGATTATATTATCCTCAAGGGTAAGGTTTATACCTTATTCATCTTTACATCCTACCTTGCCAGAACTTAACCTCATACTTGGCCCACTCTAGACACTTATCAGATGTTTTGGAATGAATGAGACCAATTCCATAATAAGTTTTTGAAAATATTTATCTCAAAGTTTTTTCAAGTAAGTCTTAGAATCATCCTTAGTACTTCAGCACAAATCTATAGTCATTCTATCACAGTCACTGATATTCTCAAATTTCAGGGGACCACAACTTTTTTTTTTTTTTAGATGGTTTCTCACTCTTGTCGCCCAGGCTGGAGTGCAGTGGCGCAATCTCCGCTCACTGCAACCTCTGCCTCCAGGGTTCAAGCAATTCTCCTGCCTCAGCCTTCTGAGTAGATGGGATTACAGGCACCTACCACCACGCCTGGCTAATTTTTGTCCTTTTACTGGAGACGTGGTTTCGGCATGTTGGCCAGGCTGGTCTCGAACTCCTGACCTCAGGTGATCTGCCTGCATCGGCCTCCCAAAGTGCTGGGATTACAGGCGTGTGCCAGCGCACCCGGCCGGACCTCAGATTTTTTAGGTGCAAAGTAGATGGTGGTGGTTGCAGCTGAGCAATTCTGTGGAAGTAATTGAGGAAGTAACTCATAATTTAACTTAAATTATATTTCCACCAAGAAACAAAATAGAAACAATAGCAAACTACTAGTTCCAGGTGATGTATCAGGCACTTAAGCCTATCTCTCTTCTTTCCTGAGACTCATTGGAATAAAATAATAAAAGTACCAATAAATGAATAAACCTCGCCACACAAGCTAAGAATGTGGAGGATGTGATTTGATCACAATTTTACAGGAGAGTTCAGCAATATTTGGAATATGGGATGCATATTGAAGTGTGCTGAACAATGAATGCACATACAGGGGTACAGGGAGGGTAGGACAGAATTTGCCTGTTAGAAATCATGAAACATGCTAGACTGAGTTGTAAGTGAGAAATGTAGCCAAAGCAGAGAGATTAATTGAAAGTTTCTTTACAGATTTTCAGTGCAAATCAGAACCGCTGTGTTTCTCCCAGACCTCTATGCTTAGAATACCAGCATCCAGAAAATAGCTGATGAGCTAAAACTAAAATTGCAAAAAAAATCTCATAATGTTTTAATAAAGTTTATGATTTTGTGTTGGGCTGCACTGAATGCCATGCTGGGCCACGTGGAGCCCATGACCTGTGGGTTGCACAAGCTTGTTTTATGGCGTTTTGAAAGCCAGTGCCTGACATCCAGCTTTCCACCAATTCATGCTGTAATGGAATATGACAGTCAACACAGCCCTGTCACCCCACATGGTGCAGAGGCCTCCTTGGTAAGATGACCGACTAACACAGCAGCAAAGCAAATCCACCCAAACCACCCAGTCCTTTTTTCTTTAGTAATAGATAATTATGTAGCATCAGGCATATATGAGGAATCAAAACATAAAAGAGAAAAACTAAACAAACAAACAAAAATTAAATTATTAAAATAATTAAGGGCATAGGAGGGAACTTTAAAACCTCTAATATATTCAGAGAAATTTAAGCAGATTATTCACAAAATAAAAATGTGATGTTATTGTAAAAGAATAATTGGAGAACAAGAAAGGCTTATAAAGATTAAAATATAATTGCCAAAATAAAAAAAAATCAAAAGAAGAGCTGGAAAAAATTAAGAAATTCTAAAATACAGAACAAAAAGTCAGAGATGAAAAATAAAAGGAAAAAAAGGAGAGGCACTGAGACGAATCCAGGTATGACCAATAGTTCCAGAAAGACAACTGAAAAAATGGAAGGGATAAAAATCGCAAAGAAATAACAGAAGAAAATTGTCCAGAGCTGATGAGAGTCATAGTTCTTCAGGATTAAAGGACTTACTAAGGACTCAAAGAAAGAATTAAACAGGCCTCTATCAAATTGTGAGATTTCAGAACACTAAGAATAAAGAAATGATTTTAAGTACTTTCTAAAAGGAAAATACTTATCATGATGTATGTGAATTCTACTGGCATTAGACATTCTGGATAACAAAAATGATGGAGCAATGTCTTCACATTTCTGAAAAGAATTGTTTTTCAATCTACACTTCTATAGCTATACCATCAATCAAATATAAAAAGAGAAAAGAAAAGATGAAGAGACAAAGAAGACATTTATAGGAACTCAGCAAGTTTACTTCTTATGCTTTCTTTTTTTAGGAAGGTAATTGAGAATATTCTGCATGAAAACAGGTGGGTCAACAGAAAGAGAGGCAGCCTTGGGCTATAGGAAACAATAAATTCACATACTTATACTAAAAATTATTATTTATATGAAATTAAAAAGTTAACTGGGCATTCTGTGCTTTTGTTTCATAAATCTGATAACTCTAGAAAAAGACAATTTAACAAGGTAGAGAAGCCCCAGAATTAAAGCTATGCAATAGGCCTACAATTTACCAGGTCCTGAGTAAAGCAAAAGGACAGCAGCTCTGCAAGGTAGATCTTCAGGGAAAAGGGGCCCCTGAAAAATAGTATGATTGAGATGGCAGAAAAGCACATTGTTCTGATGAAGGCTATCCAAGAAAAACCTTGTGGGTAAACAAAACATTATGCGAGAAAGTCACTATGTTGAAGCAAACTAAAATGTGAGATGATCCTATGCTGCTAATGAAGTGTGAGATTTGGCTTTGATATCAAGGACATGGTACAAATAAGAAAGTAATGGCCTGACAGTGAATACAGTTTGTAGAGTTATGACAAAGCAAAAGTTTTTAAAATCATTTTCAAATTCTGGAACCAACCTACCAATACATCATGCAAGATTCTGTTGAAGTTCCAGAACTGAACATAAATGGTGACAAATCTGATCATGTAAAATGGTATTTATAGAAAGTATTTCCAGAAAGTAAAAGGTGAAAGGGAACGAAAAGATGGACAGAAGGGTAGGGGTGATAATATCCTCTTACATAAAGATGAGCTGAGACACTGACAAAAGTTAGCAGAACAAGAAGTAGAGGTATTGCATACTATTTAAAGTCATAAAAGTAACCACAAGGAAATCCAAAAGTAGTAGTTTAACTACCAAACATGGGTGAAGGGGATCAGTAAGATAATGTATATGAGTCAGAAATCTTCATTTCCCATAGCAGACTGTCAGTGGATATTATCTAAACTTAATAAGCACAAAATAAAATAAGCTTATTATTTAAAGTTCTGTAAAAACCAACTGCCAGAAGAACTAAAACCAGAGAGAGAAGAGATTGTCCCAGTGAAAGGAAAGTGTGGGTGAAGAGTCCTAGGATGAGAGACCATTGCTTTTATTACAAACTCTTCATTACTATTTTGTTTGTTTTCACATGCATATATTATTTTGATTCAAATTTTAAACATTAAACAAATTGTGTGTGGATACTGGTAGTAAGTTCAATCAAAGAGATTTGTGAGATGCTTTTGCCATTTTGTCAGAGGTCAGTGAATTGAAAACTAAGTTGCTATTGCTTCACATAGATGCTGAATTGGATGCAAGGCTTAAAAGGGAGGGACTTCAAAATGGCTGATGAGAGGCATATAGTACCCACTTGCACTACAAAGAAGAACCAAAATAACAAGTAGATAATCACACTTTGAATAGATCACCTAAGCAAGAATGCCAGAATTCAACAGCCAAAGTGAACAGGAAACAGCTAAGGCATGGAAAAAGAGTGAAGAGAGGCAGCATGCTCAGCCAGGATCAGCTGGGAACCTAGAGAGGCTTTCCGATGCAGGAAAAGGGTGAGAGACCCCTAGTGGTCCACATTTCCAACACAAACTCCTGCAATTCTAGCCATGGGTGAGCCCCTTGACCCACTCAGGCACTGAGACTAACATAGGAAATTGCCTGGAGACTGCATAACAGCATTGCTCCAAAGAGAAAGCTTCTACTGGGTCTCACAACCCTCCCTGAGGTCTAAGAAGAAATAGCAAGGTGGCTGGCAAGATGGCTGAATAGGAACAGCTCTGGTCTGCAGCTCCCAGCGAGAACTACTCAGAAAAAGGGTGATTTCTGCATTTCCAACTGAGGTAACCAGTACATCTCAGTGGGACTAGTTGGACAGTGGGTGTAGCCCAGGGAGGGCGAGCCAAAGCAGGGTGGGTTGTCACCTCACCCAGGAAGCATAAGGGGTCAGGGAACTCCCTCTCCTAGCCTAAGGAAATAGCCATTAGGGACTGTATCATGCACTCTGGCCCAGATTTTGAGCTTTTCCCACGGTCTTCGCAACGCGCAGACCAGAAGATTCACTCCAGGGCCCACTCCACCAGGGCCCTGGGTTTCCAGCACAAAACTGGGTGGCCATTTGGGCAGACACCAAGCTAGTCATAGTTTTTTTTCATACCCCAGTGGCGCCTGGAATGCCAGTGAGACAGAACTGTTCACTCCCCTAGAAAGGGGGCTGAAGCCAGGGAACCAAGTGGTCTGGCTTGGCAGTTCCCACAACCACGGAGACCAGAAAGCTAAGATCCACTGGCTTGAAACTCTCACTTTGAGCACAGCAGTCTGAGCTCGACCTGGGATGCTTGAGCTTGGTCAGGGGAGGGGTGTCTGCCACTGCTGTGGCTTGAGTAGGTGGTTTTACAAAGTCGTTGGGAACAAAGTCGTTGGGAAGTTGGAACTGGGCGGAGCTCACCACAGCTCAGCAAGGCCACTGCTGCCAGACTGCCTCTCCAGATTTCCTCTTCTCTGGGCAGGGCATCTCTGAAAAAAAGGCAGCAGCCCCAGTCAGGGACTTACAGATAAAACCCCCAACTCCCTGGGACAGAGCACCTGGAGGAAGGGGCAGTCGGGGGTCCAGCTTCAGCAGACTTAAAAGTCCCTGCTGGCAGCTCTGAAAAGAGCAGCAGATCTCCCAGCACAGCGTTTGAGCTCCAATAAGGGACAGACTGCCTTCTCAAGTGGGTCCCTGACCCCTGGGTATCTTGACTGGGAGACACCTCCCAGTAGGCGCCAATAGACACCTCATACAGGAGAGCTCTGGCTGGCATCTGGCAGGTGCCCCTCCGGGACGAAGCTTCCAGAGGAAGGAACAGGCAGCAATCTTGGCCGTTCTGCAGATTCTGCCAGTGACACCCAGGCAAACAGGGTCTGGAGTGGACCTCCAGTAAACTCCAGCAGACCTGCAGCAGAGGGGCCTTACTGTTAGAAGGAAAGCTAACAAACAGAAAAGAACAGTATCAACAGCAACAAAAAGGACATCTACTCAGAGACCCCAGCCAAAGGTCACTGACTTTAAAGACCAAAGGTAGATAAATCCATGAAGATGGGGGGAAAACAGCACAAAAAGGCTGAAAATTCCAAAAACCAGAACGCATCTTCTCCTGCAAAGGATCATAACTCCTCGCCAGCAAGGCAACAAAACTGGACAGAGAATGAGTTTGACAAATTGACAGAATTAGGCTTCAGAAGATGGGTAATGACAAACTCCTCTGAGCTAAAGGAGCATGTTCTAACCCAATGCAAGGAAGCTAAGAACCTTGAGAAAAGGTTAGATGAATTGCTAACTTTAATAACCAGTATACAGAAGAACATAAATGACCTGATGGAGCTGAAAAACACAGCACAAGAATTTCGCAAAGCATACACAAGTATCAATAGCAGAATCGATCAAGTGGAAGAAAGAATGTCAGAGATTGAAGATCAACTCAATGAAATAAAGCGAGAAGACAAGATTAGAGAAAAAAGAGTGAAGAGAAATGAACAAAGCCTCCAAGAAATATGGGACTATGTGAAAAGACCAAATATATGTTTGACTGGTGTACCTGAAAGTGACAGGGAGAATGGAACCAAGTTGGAAAACACTCTTTGGGATATCAGCCAGGAGAACTTCCCCAGTCTAGCAAGGCAGGCCAATATTCAAATTCAGGAAATACAGAAAACACCACAAAGATATTCCTTGAGAAGAGCAACCACAAGACACATAATCATCAGATTCACCAAGGTTGAAATAAAGGAAAAAATATTAAGGGCAGCCAGAGAGAAAGGTCAGGTTACCCACAATGGGAAGCCCATCAGACAAACAGCAGATCTCTTAGCAGAAACCCTACAGGCCAGAAGAGAATGGGGGCCAATATTCAACATTCTTAAAGAAAAGAATTTTCAACCCAGAATTTCATATCCAGCCAAACTAAGCTTCATAAGTGAAGGAGAAATAAAATGCTTTACAGACAAGCAAATGCTGAAAGACTTTGTCACCATCAGGTCTGCCTTACAAGAGCTCCTGAAGGAAGCACTAAACATGGAAAGGATTAACTGGTACCATCCACTGCAAAAACATATGAAATTGTAACGACCATTGACGCTATGAAGAAATGACATCAACTAAAGGGGAAAATAACCAGCTGGCATCATAATGGCAGGATTAAATTCACATATAACAATATTAACCTTAAATGTAAATGGGCTAACTGCCCCAATTAAAAGACAGACTGGCAAATTGGATAAAAAGTCAACACCCATTGGTGTGCTATATTCAGGAGACCCATTTCACATGCAAAGACACACATAGGCTCAAAATAAAGGGATGGAGGAATATTTACTAAGCAAATGGAAAGCAAAAAAGCAGGGGTTGCAATCCTAGTCTCTGATAAAACAGACTTTAAACGAACAAAGATCAAAAGAGACAAAGAAGGGCATTACATACTGGTAAAGGGGTCAATGCAACAAGAAGCAGTAACCATCCTAAATATATATGCACCCAATACAGGAACACCCAGATTATAAAACAAGTTATTAGAGATCTACAAAGAGGCTTAGACTCCCACACAATAATAGTGGGAGACTTTAACACCCCACTGTCAATAGTAGACAGATCAATGAGACAGAATGTTAACAAGGATATCCGGGACCTGAACTCAGCTCTGCAACAAGCAGACCTAATAGACATCTACAAAACTCTCCACTCCATATCAGCAGAATATACATTCTTCTCAGCACCACATTACACTTATTCTAAAATTGACCACATAACTGGAAGTAAAACACTCCTCAGCAAATGCAAAAGAACAGAAATCATAACAAACAGTCTCTCAGACCACAGTGCAATCAAATTAGAACTCAGGACTAAGAAACTCACTCAAAACTGCAGAAGTACATGGAAAGTAGACAACCTGCTCCTGAATGACTACTGGGTAAATATTGAAATGAAGGCAGAAATAAAGATGTTCTTTGAAACCAATGAGAACAAAGACACACCATACCAGAATCTCTGGGACACATTTAAAGCAGTCTGTAGAGGGACATTTATAGCACCAAATGCCCACAAGATAAAGCAGGAAAGATCTAAAATCGACACTAACATCACATTTAAAAGAACTAGAGAAGCAAGAGCAAACAAATTCAAAAGCTAGCAGAAAGCAAGAAATTACTAAGATCAGAGCAGAACGGAAGGACACAGAGACACAAAAAACTCTTCAAAAAATCAATGAATCCAGGATCTGGTTTTCTGAAATGATGAACAAAATAGTCAGCTAGCGAGAGTAATAAAGAAGAAAAGAGAGAAGAATCAAATAGACCCAATAAAAAATGATAAAGGGGATATCACCACCGATCCCACAGAAATGCAAACTACCACCAGAGAATACTGTAAACACCTCTACTCAAAGAAACTAGAAAATCTAGAAGAAATGGACAACTTCCTGGACACATACACCCTCCCAAGACTAAACCAGGGAGAAGTTGAATCCTGGAATAGACCAGTAAAAAGTTCTGAAATTGAGGCAGCAATTAATAGCCTACCAACTAAGAAAAGTCCAGGACCAGATGGATTCACAGCCAAATTCCACCAGAGGTACAAAGAAGAACTGGTACCACTCCTTTTGAAACTATTTCAAACAACAGAAAAAGAGGGAATCCTCCCTAAATCATTTTATGAGGCCAGCATCATCCTAATGCCAAAACCTGGCAGAGACACAACAACAGAAATTTCAGGCCAATATCCCTGATGAACATGGATGTGAAAATCCTCAATAAAATACTGGCAAACTGAGTCCTGCAGCACATCAAAAAGCTTATCCACCACGATCAAGTCAGCTTCATCCCAGGGATGCAAAACAATAAATGTAATCCATCGCATAAACAACCAATGACCAAAAACCACATGATTATCTCAATAGATGAAGAAAAGGCTTTCGACAAAATTCAACAGCCCTTCATGCTAAAAATTCTCTTTAAACTAGGTATTGATGGAACGTATCTCAAAATAAGAGCTATTCATGACAAACCCACAGCCAGTATCATACTGAAAGGGCAAAAACTGGAAACAATCCCTTTGAAAACCGGCACAACACAAGGATGCCCTCTCTCACCACTCCTTCACAGTATTAGAAGTTCTGGCCAGGGCAATCAAGAAAGAGAAATAAACAATGGGTATTCAAGTATGAAAAGAGGAAGTCAAATTGTCTCTGTTTGCAGATGACATGATTGTATATTTAGAAAACCCCATCATCTCAGCCCCAAATCTTCTTAAGCTGATAAACAACTTCAGCAAAGTCTCAGGATACAAAATCAATGTGCAAAAAGCACAAGCATTCCTATACACCAAGAACAAATAGAGAGCAAAACCATCAGTGAACTCCCATTCACAATTGCTACAAAGAGAATAAAATACCTAGGAATCCAACTTACAAGGGATGTGAAGCATCTCTTCGAGGAGAACTACAAACCACTGTTCAAGGAAATAAGAGAGGACATAAACAAATGGAAAAATATTTCATGCTTATGGATAGGAAGAAACAATATTGTGAAAATGCCATATTTCCCAAAGTAATTTATAGATTCAATGCTATCCCCATCAAGCTACCACTGACTTTCTTCACAGAATTGGAAAAAACTACTTTAAAGTTCATATGGAACCAAAAAAGAGCCCGCATTGCCAAGACAATCCTAAGCCAAAAGAACAAAGCTGGAGGCATCACACTACCTGACTTCAAACTATACTACAAGGCTACAGTAATAAAAACAGCATGGTACTAGTACCAAAACAGATATATAGACCAATGGAACAGAACAAAGGCCTCAGAAATAACGTCACATATCTACAACCACCTGATCTTTGACAAACCTGACAAAAACAAGCAATCTGGAAAGAATTCCCAATTTAATAAATGGTGTTGGGAAAACTGGCTAGCCATATGCAGAAAGCTGAAACTGGATCCCTTCTTTACCTTATACAAAAATTAACTCAATATGGATTAACGACTTAAAAATAAGACCTTAAACCATAAAAAACCCTAGACAAAAACTTAGGCAATACCATTTAGGACATAGGCATAGGCAAGGACTTCATGACTAAAACATGAAAGCAATGGCAACAAAAGCCAAAATTGACAAATGGGGTCTAATTAAACTAAAGAACTTTGGCACAGCAAAAGAAATTAACATCAGAGTGAACAAGCAACCGACAGAATGGGAGAAAGTTTTTGCAATCTACCCATCTGACAAATGGCTAATATCCAGAATCTACAAATAACTTAAACAAATTTACAAGATAAAAACAAACAACACCATCAAAAAGTGGCTGAAGGATATGAACAGACACTTCTTAGAAGAAGACATTTATGCAGCCAACAAGCATATGAAAAAAAGTTCATCATCACTGGTCATTAGACAAATAAAATCAAAACCACAATGAGATACCATCTCATGCCAGTTAGAATGATGGTCATTAAAAAGTCAGGAAACAACAGATGCTGGAGAGGATGTGGAGAAATAGGAATGCTTTTACACTGTTGGTAGGAGTGTAAATTAGTTCAACCCTTGTGGAAGGCAGTGTGGTGATTCCTCAAGGATCTAGAACTAGAAATACCATTTGACCCAGCAATCCCATTACTGGGTATATACCCAAAGGATTATAAATCATTCTACTATAAAGACACATGCACACGTATGTTTATTGCAGCACTGTTCACAGTAACAAAGACTTGGAACCCACCCAAATGCCCATCAGTGATAGACTGGATAAAGAAAATGTAGTACATATACACCATGGACTACTACTATGCAGCCATAAAAAAGGATGAGCTCATGTCCTTTGTGTGGACATGGATGAAGCTGGAAACCATCATTCTCAGCAAACTAAAACAAGAACAGAAAACCAAACATAGCATGTTCTCACTCATAAGTGGGAGTTGAACAATGAGCACACATGGACACAGGGAGGGGAACATCACACACTGGGGCCTGTTGGGGGGTGGGGGCTTAGGGGAGGGATAGCATTAGGAGAAATACCTAGTGTAGATGACAGGTTAATAGGTACAGCAAACCACCATGGCACGTGTATACCTATGTAACAAACCTGCATGTTCTGCACATGTATCCCATCACTTAAAGTATTTAAAAAAAAAAAAAAGGAATAGCAAGGCACCATTTTCAGAGCCTGGAACCTACTGTACCGCATCCTGTCCTAGGGCTCAACAACCCTTGTGTCTCCACATCCCTGGAGCCCCATTGACATCCCCTACCTGCAGCCATGTGCTGCTGCTGGCTGCTCTCACCAAGGCCAAAGTGCAAGCCATTGGCATTGATCCCCATGTGCCCAGTGGCAGGGCCACCACACGTTTACAAGTTCCCTGAGAAAGATTATTCTGTTTGCAGCTGCCACTCAAGGCCAACTTGTGTGATTATGAAAAATTAAAATCATATCAAGTTTCTTCTTAGACCACAATAGAATACAATTAGAAATCAATAATGAGAAGAGCTTGGGAAACTATAAATACAGGGAAATTAAATAACATGCTTCTGAATGACCGTTAGGTCAAGAAAGAAATTAGGAGGAAATTTAAAAATTTTTTCAAACAAATGAAAACCAAAACACAACGTATCAAAACCGATGGAATAGAGAGAAAGCAGTGCTAAGAGGAAAATTTATGGCAGTAATGACCTACATCATAAAAGTACGAAGACAATCTAACAATGCACCTCAAGGGACTAGAAAAGCAAGAACAAACCAACACAAAATTAGTAGAAGTAAATAAATAAAAATGAGAAGAGAACAAAATAGAGATTAAAAAACAATGGAAACAATTAACAAAACAAAGTTTTTATTGAAAAAAATAAAACTGATAAACTGCTAGCTAGGCTAACCAAGAAAAAAAGAGAGAAGACCCAAATAAATAAAATCAAAAATAAAAGAGGAGACATTACAACTGATACCACAGAAATGAAAAACGCTATCAGAGACTGTTATGAAAAACTGTACACCAACAAACTAGAAAAATGGATAAATTCATGGACACATACAACCTACCAAGGTTGAATCAAGAAACAGAAAAACCAAACAGACCAATAACAGATAATGAGATTGGATCAGTGATACAAAGTTTCCAAACAAAGAAAAGTTCAGGACCAGATGGTTTCACTGCTGAATTTTACCAAACTTACAGAGAAGAATTAAAATCACTTCTCTTCAAACTATCCCAGAAAATTGGAGAGGAGATAATTCTTTATAAGTCATTCTGTGAGGCCAGCATTACTTTGATACCAAAACCAGACAAGGACATAAAAACAAACAAACAAACAAACAAACAAACACTACGGGGCAATATCCCTGATAAACATAGATGCAAAAATTCTCAACAGAATACTAGCAAACTGAAAGCATATGCAACTGGGGCAGGGGCTGGGGAGTGAAGAGAGGCTGGTTAATGGGTTAATGGTTAATGGGTACAAACATAGAATTAGATAGAAGGAATACATTTTAATGTTCCATAGCATGGAAAGGTGACTATAGGTAGCAACAATGTACTGTACATTTCAAAGCAGCTAGGAGATGGGACTTGAAATGTTCTTAACACATAGAAATGATAAATACTTGGGTGATGAATACACTAAATACCCTGACTTGAATATTACACATTTTACGCATGTAACAAAATATCACATGCACCCCATAGATGGGTACAAATATTACATATTACATATCAGTTTTAAAAAATCTTAAATAGAAGAGCATTGTCCTCTTAATCTTTCTTGTTTCCTTATCTTAACCTCATGGGGCCAGGTATTTCAGTCTTGGTAATGGTGCTACATCAGACAATGTTCAAAGTAATTTCAGCACAACCTTTACAAGCTGAAGTTTTTGTAGTAGCCAGTAGGTGGCATCAAAAATCAATCACGTTCTCTTTTTTGTGGAAATCTCAAAGAAAAGGTCCGTACCTAAGTGTCATGAGCAACTTTCCCAGAGCTCAAGAGGCAGAGAAAGTTACACACAACAACAAAGCACTCCGTTTTCCTTTGAAGTCGCTGTTTCATCTCTTTTGACACTGTAAAAACCCCTGGTGTTTCTCCTAGAGTCTTTTCGGTTAGATAAAGCACAAAAGGCCAAAAGCCACATCTCAAATATCACACCACCTCTAAACATGGACTTTAGGCTCGGTTATTAAGGAAGGTCTTCCAGAGTTGGGAATCAAAGGATTGCTTAAATACATCATGACAATTGTTAAAGTCTAACAGGTAAGTTTCCCAATTTTAGAGCTGCCTAAATTTCTTACACATCCTAACATAGATGCATTTCATTTTGGCATAGAAATACACACACACACACACACACACACACACACACACACATTTATTTGTGGTGTTTAAAACATGTAATGATACTTTTACAAGCTATGCTATGTTTAAGATTTTTAGGCCTGGGTTAAACAAGTAAAATGGAAAGCCAAGTTCACTGCAACTGTCTGTGTGTAACCTAAACAGCATAAGACTTAGGGTTAGAATGTGCTACCTTTGCCATTTAATAGACAGTTGAACCTTAACAAGTATTTTAAACTTTCTGAATTTTAGTTTTCTATATTTCCAAATAATAGTAATAATAGTCAGACTCACTTAGCAGTGTTGTTGAGGACCTGATCAGATCTTTAAGCTGACCTCCACTTTGGGAGCAAATCATTCTTATCTGTGTTACCCCTTTTTTCTCATTCATTTAACAATGAATTTACTGAGCACATATTGTAATGCCAGACAATGCTGTAGGTTCTGAAGATATGACAGTGAAAAAGACAGAGAATGGCCCTGATCTCAAAGCACTTTAGGCCCAGCCCGGGAAGATAAACGAAGCTAACCAATTAATAACCAGGATAAATTCAGGCAGTGATAAGTATCTAAGACAGTAAATCAAGATCTTGTGCCAGAGACTAGGAAGAGGAATGGTGAAGGTGAGTGTGGCTGCTTCAGATGAGATTGTCAGCACTATATTTTAGACTTAAAATAGCACACTGCGCTGAACACAATAGATCGAATCCATAGCTTTCTTGACTTTATCTCTGAAGACCAAGAGACTCTTGAAGAAGAAATCTGTGCCTTATTTGCTCTAGTATATTGCATAGTGACTGGCCCATTGGAGGACCTCAACAACATGAAAGTGCTTTTAGAAGGCCAATGCATGCTTCTCCTACATGACTGTTCTCTCATTTAATTTTTGCTTCATTATCAGGAAATAAAGACTGAGATAGGTTGTGTTCCATGCCATGGGTCAATGCTATAAGGAGGTAAAGTCAGAATTTGACTCCAGGGTACATATTCTTTTGAGAAAATGTTTATCTGGTTTTTTTTTTCTTTTAAAGGGGCTTTAATTATGAAGACAGTCTATTGTCTCAGCATATTTACTTCTTTTTTAAATTATTTAATTTTGGAAAATTCGGTGGGAATATAAAAGTGATACACATTTTTGGTAGAAACTTGCAATGCACATAAACATACAAGAAAATAAAAATACTTAATTTTCTGTCATGATTCTATAAGAATATCTGCCATTATATTTATTTTTATTTTTATTTTTTTAAATTCAAACAAGGTCTGGCTCTGTTGCCCAGGCTGGAGTGCAGTGGTGCAATCTCAGTTCACTGCAACCTCCACCTCCTGGGCTCAAGCCATCCTCCCATCTCAGCCTCCTGATAGCTGGGACTACAGGCACTCCATCATGCTCAGCTAATTATTTTTAATTTTTTTATTTTTGTTTTTATTTTTTGGTAGGGACAGGCTTCCACCATGTTGCCCAGGCCAGTCTTGAACTTCTGGGCTCAAGTGATTGGCTTGCCTCGGCTTCCCAAAGGGCTAGGATTACAGGCATGAGCCACCTTAGCTGGCCTAATTTTTAAATGAAAAAAAAGCTTAATATTTTTCTGCATACATGCTTATTGTGAACCATTGAAACAGCTCAAGAAGGTATAAGGAAGCAGCAAGAATGTTATTTTTAAAATGTAAAATGGATTGGGTCACTCTTGTTGGAACACCTTTCTATGTCCTTCTCTGCACTTATAAATAATCCAAATACTTTATCAGAGTCCATAGGACACAGAAAATATGACTTCTACCTGTTTCTCAGACAGCTCCTCATTCCACCACCCTCTTTATTGGCTACGTTTTGGCCTCTTGGCTTCCTTCTAGTGCTAGTCCTGGTGTATCATAGGGTCACTCATGCCTCAGGACCTTTGCACTTATTGCCTCTGGCTTGAGTGCTCTTCCCAGGGCTTTTGAAAGGCTGGTGTCTTCCTGGTCTTCACATCTCAGTTCAGAAGTCACCTCCTCATGAGAGTGCTTCCCTAACCCCGTAACCACAAGGTAACTACCTCCCATTGCACACCAGTCATTCTCCGTTAGGCCATCTGCTTTGCTTTTTTTCTTCATAGCATTGATCACTATTTGAAGCTATCTTGTTATTTACATTTTTATTGAGAATCTCCCTTTAACTTAAATGTAGGCTTCATGAGGGCAGGTAGCTTGTTCATTTGTTTTTACTATAACCTCAGCCTTTAGAAAACTGTCTGGGATATAATAGGGGCTCAGAAATATGAGAATAAAAATAAAAATATAATCCCATAATTGAAAATAATTACTGTAAGCATATGTATATCCATTCAGACTTTTTTCTTGCATATGTTTTCATATATGTGAATATAGAGTATACAAGGGTACAAACATACCAACAAGATGAAATTATACTACACATGCTATTTTAATAACTTCATTTCTTGAATTAACAATATATCTTGGGCACATTTCCTTGCCAATAAATATATCTCTACCCAATAATTAATGATTAAATGGTATTTTATAATTGACTATACCGTAATTCATTTAATCAATTCCTATTGAGAAACATTTAGGTTGTTTCCATTTTATTATTACTATTACATAGTGACTATAACATTAGGAAATCTATGCAAATTTCCACTAGATGAGTTTCTAGGATGAAAACTACTGAATCAAAAAGAACCTATATGTTTGATAAATATTTTATAAAATCTGATAAATATCATATTACACTACTGTCAGTAGAAAATGAGGTGATTTTTTCTCCTCACTCTGGCCAACACCGGAAATTTTAATATTTTAAAATTTACTTGACAACCTATAAGACAAAAATAATATTTTAATTCATTTGCAATTCCTTTTTTAACTGTAGTTGAACTATATTTCAATCATTATTGGCCATTATATTATTTCCTGTTTATGACTTTTACCTACTTTCATATAGGATGATCTATTTTTCTTTTTGATTTTGAAGAATAGCTCATATAAAAAAGGTGTTGATACATTTGGTCAGATATATATGTTGAAAATATTTGTTTTTCCTAGATTTCCATTTATCTTTCAACTTTGTTTCCAATGAGTTAAGGTGTATTTATGTGTTGAAATTCTTCAAAATTTCTATTTTCTGCTTTTGATGTTATCTTTAGAAAAGTTTTCTTAACCCCATAATTCTATAAATATACCCTTGCATTTTCTTCTGTTACTTCTATGGTTTTATATTTTATATACAAAATCATCAATGCTTTAGTGTTTATTTTGGTATAAGATATGAGATAAACATCCAATTTTATTTTATTTTTATGAATGGTATTTCAGTTAATTCAATACTATTTATTTAATAATCATCTTTCTGCTACTGACTTGAAATCCATCTTTATCACATTCAAAATTTATATTTTTAATAGGATTTATTTCTTTCTGTCTGGCTTTATAATAGTTTCACATTGTTATAATAATGTTACTATTATGATATATTTACTCCAATATTTTCCCTTGATACCATTTGATATGGTTTGGCTGTATCCCCACCTAAATCTCATCTTGAATTATAGCTCCCATAATTCCCACATGTTGTGGGAGGGAACCCGTGGGAGATAATTGAATGGTGGGGGCATTTATCCCATGCAGTTCTGTTAGTGAATAAGTCTCACAAGATCTGATGGTTTCATAAGGGGAAACCCCTTTCACTTGGTTCTCATTCTGTCTTGTCTGCCACCGTGTAAGACGTGCCTTTTGCCTTCTGCCATGATTGTGAGGCCTCCCCAACCACGTGGAACTGTGAGTCCATTAAGCCCCTTTTTCTTTACATATTACCCAGTCTCAGGTATGTCTTTATCACCAGTGTGAAAATGGACTAATACACCATTTTATACAATAAAACTTATGCTTAAAAAACTTTTAATATTGACTAAAATCTTGCATTTTTGTAAATATTTTACTACTGAAAGTCCAAATATAATTTAGAGTAACTTATTAAAATTTTTAATTAATACACATTTATCATAAGAATTAAAACAATCATGAGACTTAAAAATGCACATTAGAGCAGATTACAGGATTCAGAAACAAATACATAAATTTATTATTTAGGAATTTTTTTAGAAATCAGAGAGGAAATGGGTATATTATTCAACAAACGATTCTGAAATAATTAACTCAGCAATTTGGGAAAATAGTTTGATTTCCACTTCAGTCTATATACAAAAATAAATTTCTAGGGGATTAGAAATTTAAATATAAGAAGGAAGCCATCAAAATACTAGAGAAATATTGGAGAATGTTATTTTCAGGGTGAGGAAGGCAATGATAACCCAGACCCCAGAAACTGTAAGGGAAAATCAACAGAATCAACTGTTGAACATATATACATGATTTTCAGTGGTTCCATTCTATTTCATTAAATTGATGGGCCATAATTTACTATCATTCACATATTGTTGAGTATCTGTGTAGTTTCCAATATATTATTATTTTTTATAATACTTTAATGAACATGTTTGTGTTAAGCGAAGATTATCTTTGAAAGATCATTATGTACTGAAATTTGTGCTGTCATCTTTTTGTTTGACATAAGTGGATCATTGGCTTATGTCTGGAAAACTTATTGTTACAAATGCCCTTTTAAAAATAAACTGTCTTAAAGAACTAGAGATTGAGAGATTTGTATGGTTTCTTTTACCACTTGGTGCTCTCTTTGTCCTTCATAGTGTGAAGGTTGCAAAGGTTTTGTGGGCAATGTCTAGAATTTTCTGAGTTACTGAAGTTAAAATAATTACCTCCCTGGATCAAAATTTAGCCCAGTCATCTCTAACAGGCGATGAGGAGTCAACTAGTCCCCTATAAATTTACCCTGACGTGATTAGGAATTTGCCCCTCTCCTTAAATTTCTGGGTTTTCTTGATTGTGATAATTCTACTTCATGAATTTTGTTAACCATTTTCTGAATCTGTCTTTTTTCTTTTCTTATTTACATTTAAAAATTATTTTTAAAAATGTTAATAGTTTTTTGGGTACAGATGATTTTTGGTTCCATGGATGAATTCTTTGGTGGTGAATTCTGAGATTTTAGTGCACCCATCTCTTGAGCAGTATATACTATATGCAATGTGTTTTCTTTTATCCCTCACCTCCTCATAGTCTCCCCACCCTCGAGTCCCCTAAGTCCATTATATCACTCTGCATGTTTTGTGTGTGTGTGTGTGTGTGTGTGTGTGTGTCCTCATAGCTTAGCTCTCACTTATAAGTAAGAACACACAGTATTTGGCTTTCTATTCCTGAGTTACTTCACTTAGAATAATGGCTTCCAGCTCCATTCAAGTTGCTACAAAAGGCATTATTTCATTCCTTTTTATGGCTGAGTAGTATTCCATGGTGTGTATATACAACATTTTCTTTATCCACTTGTTGGCTGAGGGGCACTTACGTTGGTTCCATGTCCTTGCAATTGTGAACTGTGATGCTGTAAACATGTGTGTGCCTGTGTCTTTTTTACATAATGACTTCCTTTCCTTTGGGTAGATACCCAGTAATGGGATTGCTGAATCAAATGGTAGACCTACCTTTAGTTTTTAAGGAAACCCCATACTGTTTTCCATACTGGTTGTACTAATTTACATTCCCACCAGCTATGTAAAAATGTTCCCTTTTCACCACATACATGCCAACATCTATTGTTTTTTGACTTTTAATTATGGCCATTCTTGCAGTAGTAAGGTGGAATCTCATTATGGTTTTAATTTGCATTTCCCTGATGATTAGTGTGTTGGGCATTTTTTCATATGTTTGTTGGCTATTTGTATATCTTCTGTAGAGAAATGTCTATTCATGTCCTTAGCCCACTTTTGATGGGATTGTTTGTATTTTTCTTGCTGATTTGTTTGAGTTACTTGTAGATTATGGACACTAGTCCTTTGTCAGATGCATAGTTTGCAAATACTTTCTCCCACTCTTTGAGTTGTCTATTTACTCTGCTTATTTATTTTGCTGAGCAGAAGCTTTTTAGTTTAATTTGGTCCCATTTCTTTTTTTTTTTAGACTTGTAATATTTTATTTCTCACAAGATAGATATTGTATCATGACCAGTTTGCTTTTCTTTTTTTTTATTTAATTTTTTTAGTTTTGTTTTTGTTGCTTTGCTTTTGGATCTTAGTCATGAATTCTTTGCCTAAATCAATGTCCAGAAGAGTTTTTCCAATGTTTTCTTCTAGAAGTTTTATGGTTTCAGGTCCTAGATTTAAGTCTTTGATCCATCTTGAGTTGATTTTTGTATTAAGTGAGAGATGAGGATCCAGTTTCATTATTCTACATGTGGCTTGCCAGTTTTCCCAGCACCATTTATTAAACAGGATTTCCTTTCCCCAATTTATGTTTTTGTATGCTTTGTCAAAGATCAGTTGGGTGTTAAGTATTTGGCTTTACTTCTGGGTTCTCTATTCTTCTCCATTGGTCTATGTGCCTATTTTTATACCAGTACCATGCTGTTTTGGTGACTATGGCCTTAAAGTACAGTTTGAAGTCAGGTAATGAGATGTCTCCAGATTTGTTCCTGCTTAGTCTTGCTTTGGCTATGTGGGCTCTTTTTTTATTCCATATGAATTTTAGGATTGTTTTTTCTAGTTCTGTGAGGAATCCTGGTGGATGAGAATTGCACTGAATTTGCAGATTGCTTTTGGCAGTATGGTCATTTTCACAATATTAATTCTATCCATCCATGAGCATAGGATGGGTTTCCATTTCTCTGTGTCATCTAGGATTTCTTTCAGCAGTGTTTTGTAGTTTTCTTTGTAGAGATCTTTCACCTTGTTGGTTAAGTGTGTTCCTAGGTATTTTATTTCATTTTTTGCAGATGTTGTAAAAGGGATTGAGTTCTTGATTTGATTCTCAGCTTGGTCATTGTTGATGGAGAGCAGTGCTACTAATTTGTGTACATTGATTTTGTAACCCGAGCCTTTAGTGAATTCATTTATCGGGTCTAGGAGCCATTTGGATGAGTCTTTAGTTTTCTAGCTATGTGATCATATCATCAGCAAACAGTGACAGTTTGACTTCCTCTTTTCCAACTTGCCCTTTATTTCTTTTTTTGTCTGATTGCTCTGACTAGGACTTCCAGTGCTATGTTGAATAGAAGTGTTGCATGTAGACATCCTTGTCTTTTTCCAGTTCTCAGGGGGAATGCTTTCAACTTTTCCCCATTTAGTATGATGTTGGCTGTGGGTTTGTTACAGATGCCTTTTATTACTTTGAGGTAAGTCCCTTCTATTCCTTTTTGTTGAGGGCTCTCATCAGAAAGCAATGCTAGATTTTATCAAATGCTTTTTCTGCATCTATTGAGATTGATCACACAATTTTTGTTTTTAATTCTGTGTATGTGATGTATCACATTTATTAACTTGCGTATGTTAAACCATCCCTACATCCCTGGTATGAAACTCACTTGATCCTGATGTATTATCCTATTGATGTCCTGTTGGATTCAGTTAGCTAATATTTTGTTAAGAATTTTTGCATCTATGTTCATTAAGGATATTGGTCTGTAGCTTTCATTTTTGTTATGTTCTTTCCTGGTTTTAATATTAGGGTGATACGGGCTTCCTAGAATGATATAGGAGGAGCCCTTCTTTCTCTAACTTTCGGAATAGTTTTAGTAGGATCGGTACCAATTCTTTGAATATCTGGTAAAATTTAGGTGTGAATTCATCTGATTTTGGACTTTTTTGTTGTCAATTTTTAAAATTACTGAGCATCTATTCTTAAAATCTGTATATCTCTTGGAATAATATGCTACATAATTACAAGTGGGCAGCATAGACAACATAACTGAAGTGTCCTCAGCTATGTTTTTTGTTGTTGTTCTTGGAAGTCAGGGGTGTGGTTGCTTTGGGTTTTTTTTTTTTTAACCATCTAGAGCCAGCTTTTATAGAAACTGGATTGGTTTTGAAGAACCAAAAGATCCAGCAACCACCCCAGGTTTCCACAGAGAAATGGACCAGTGAGAGAAGAGGGAAGGTTTTCTAAAAATGTGAGATTTATGGGGGGCTGCTTGTGTGTGTGGTTTATTTTCTTAGATTAGAAAAATAGACAATGTGCTTTCAGAAATGAAAATTTCTGTTATGATTACCATTAGAAAGAAATTTGATGGAACATTCTTCCTTGTTTGTTTCAGCTACCCAGGGACATTGCCCACAGCAGCCAGGTTGCTTGGAAAAGGATACCAAACATTGAAGACTTTCTGGGTGTGCCCCTTACTTCGAAAGGTGGAATGATTTATCAGTAGACACTGTGACAAAAATAATCTTAACAATTGGACTGTCTAGCTTTGTAGCAGCTACTCATACCTCAGTCTTCTAATAGCCCATTTATAAGGCATTTTAAAATATAGCTTCTGATAAAATCATTGGTCCAATCTATTCATTATAATTATATTTTTATAACTAGAGTCTTCATGCATTCTAATAAAATGCTGCATAACACTGACATCATGTCCTAAGACATATAATATAAAACTTCCCAACTGCTTATAGCTATCTGTTAGAAAAAGGGGAGGGAAGGCTTCCTTTATGAATTTAAATCTTCTTAAGAATTCTAGTTGGATTACTGCAAAAGTGATATCTAGGTTCCAGTTTAGACAGTAAAATCACACAAAGCAAAGGTGGCCATACTCACTCATTGGGAGTGCCCTTCTGGCCACAAAAGTGGCCCTGGCTGTCTGTAGGATAGGCTGCTCTTCTGGGGTCCCCATGTACCCAGGCTGCAGGAACAAGAAAGGACAAATATGCTATCAGCAAAAGCCAGCTAAAGGCAGTTTGATTTGAGATATTAGAATGCACCACTGCAACACACTAACCTCTCCCCTCAGTCACAGAAGATTATTGATTTTCTTCAAAGAGTAATTTCTTAATGAAAAGTAAAATAAAATATGGATGAACCAGTCAGAAAGCACATTTCTCTTATTCTCTCAGGATTCAGCTGGGTTGTAGCCAAAACATGAGGTAATGCACTTAGAAAATGACATTTATTAAAATGTGAATTAGAGGGCACATTATAAAAGCTCAGTTGGCTAGAAGTCACTTTTTCTAGGGTTCAAAACTAAATGACTTCATAGCAGACCTAATACATTTCCAGTAAATAATATGATGTAATACTTTTGGGTTATGCATAGGTGAAAACCATTAAAAAATTCAAAGGAATGAAACTATAATGCCCAATTCAAATTTACTAGTTCTTTATGATTTCATGTGACATTATAAAGGCAAACAATAGCAACTGCAGAGGCAATATGTAATAAAGACTTACCCTAAGTTCTGTCTGATAATCTCAGAGCTTAATAGAAGTATCAAGTGATCTCAAACTTCATGAAAACTAAGGACTTGATTTTCTATGAAGACAATGGGCTCAAACACATTACCCTTATTTTTTAAGAATTATAAACTTAATTTGATAGCTAGACCATAGGACCACAGAGAGTAACGTATATCAGGTCAATTAGGAAATGCTTTCTAATTTTAGCTGAATATTTCTAACTTCTCCAATTTGACTAGTACAGTTCCTAAAAATCTGGGAAATGTGCTCAGGTCATCTAATGCTTGCCTCTGAATATGGAAACATATCTCTTTGTCCTTTGCTTCCTTTAACATTTGCCCAGCTATCTCCCTTCCCACATTTATTGGATTTGACATTTCATGTTATAATTCAATCACTCTTATGTATATGGCCTGTGTGACTTGGGAAGATAAAAAAATCAATTCTGTATGAGAATTTCAATATGGAAGAAAAATTTTTCTCAATAATTTTTCTCAATCTAAGCCTGTCTTTTTAGTATCTAGCACTCACAAAAGTCCCCTTTGTCTAATTCTTTCTCCAATGTCATAGAGGCCAAATTGGTTTCATCTTCTAATACCTTCTTATTAAATCTGACTCATTCGGGTAGCTCTCAGCTGCCATATCTTCCCGTCTCTATTTCCCAGAATAAAAAAAGTGGACTACAAATAAGGCATTTAAATAACAAAGTGTTCAATGTGTGATGTCTCCAGACCCTGTATCATTACATTCTGCTTCTATACCTTAGTTTGTCATGTTTTGGCTAAATCTAAGAAAGAGCTTTATTTTACCTATTTTTCTGTAATGTTTTTAAAGCTTTATTCTAAAATGCCTTATTCTTTTTTTGTATACAATTATTAATTCAGAAATGAGCACCCGAAGCATTTGGATTGTTAGATTTTCCCTGAGTGAGTCACTTAATTATTTTGAGTCCTGACTTTCTAATTTGTTACTACAAAATGAGTATAATAATACCTAATCCCACAAGACTGTTGAGAATATAAAAGAAGATAATGAAAATAGAGTGACTAACATGGTGCTTGGCATACAATATGGACTCAGTAATCTTAGTTCTTGTCTTATTTGGGTTTCCCCAAAAGCAAAATCTAAGACAAGAGCTTTGATGCAGGTGGTTTATCTGGGAGGTGATTCCAGGAAGCTTAAATAGGTATAAGGGAGATGAGACGGAAGGGAGCAAAGCCAATCAAGTGCATGTTAATGAGTGGAATACTGTTGCGGGCAGCTGGGGCTCCATCCCTCTGGGAAACTTCTGCAGAGCCGTGTGGAACATGTCTGTCAGTAGGAATTGTAAAACTGCCCACCACAGCTGCAAAAAAAGTCAGGTGGGTCAAGGGGAAGCAGGGTCAGGTATCCGCAGCATCTGCTATTGTTTTCTTTCCCTTTTTCATCATCAATTAATTAAGTAAATGATTTACTAAATGATCATGATGTGTCCCATACTAGAAGTCATACCAATGTGAATTTATGTTAGAGTTCTCAAGAAATACATGAAAAGGGGAGAATAAGGTTTGTAGAAGGTTTAGAGAACAGGTGAGACTTGAGAAAGACTTTAAAAACTAATTAGGATTTGGACATGTGGCTGGAAGTAGGGAAGGATTTATAGATTGAGGAAATAGTATAATAATAAGATCTTTCATTTATTAATTGCTCACAATGTGACAGCTGTTGTGCTAACTTGATTACACCCATTGTCTCAGCTGAGTCTTATAGCAAGCCTAAAAGGTAGGTATTACTTTCACCTGAATGGTATAGATAGCTGCAGCTCAGAGTTTAATTTACTACTCAAAATCACACAGCTTTAAGTGAGATAAACAAGGTATGAACTCAGGTGTGTTGCTTGCTTTCTATTGCCTGTGGTTTTAACCACCAAACTAGAAAGGCGATAATGCTTTCTGCAAAAGGATAAAGCAGGAATGAGCTTGTTAACAGGGGGAAAACAAGGACATCAGCTAAATAAAGATCAGCAAAATGTTCATAACGTAGGAAAAGAGATGACAGGCAATTTTGGAGCTTTTGCCATTTGGAGAGAAAAGCTTCATACTTGTGGCAGGGGGAGAAGGAGCGTATCTGATTGGGAGGGATCTGAGTGTCTGGGGATAAAGGAGAGAGAGATGAAGATGGAAGTGTCAAGAGAAGAATACTCCTTCTTGACTTTCTGGTTTTGAACTGTGGCAGGTGGTTGTGTTTACTGAGCTGCTGCTACACCTCTCCACACAGCCTCTGGCACAGAAGTTGTGCTGCAGATGGTCTGTGTTTGAGCTGAAACATAAAGACTTTGAGCTGAAAGCTACAAAAAAGAGGAAAAAAAGGAGATGGGCAGCAGCCATCATTTTGTCCCTATTAATAAATTAAGGAGCTTCTGACATTTTACTCCCTTTCTTGGAATTTTTCTATTCATGGAACATCCAAAACTATGCTGTCCAATATGGTAGCCACTATCCATGTGTCTATTCAGCACTTGAAATGGCTTCTCCAAATTGGGACTTACTGTAAGTGCAAAATACACATCATACTTTAAAGACATTATAAACAACAACAAAGAAGAATATCTTAATTTTTATATTGGTTACATTTGAAATATTTTGTTATATTTAAGTAAATAAAATATATTATTAAGTTATTATTAAAATTATTTTCACCTGTTTCCTTTTATGCTTTTAAATGTAGCTATCAGAAAATTAAAACTTACACATATAATTCACTTTATATTTCTCCTGGACAGGTCTGTTCTAGTAGAAAGAACAGTGTCAAGGGCTTCTTTAAGGTGATTATGAGTGCCATAACGTCACCAGTTTGTATGACAGTCATTCTCAAGCACATCATACCCAACACATCCTTTTTATAATAGTTAACAATGCTCCTTGTACAATCTTGAAATAATAGTCACAGATAATATATCTCAGCCAAACTCATAATTTCCTTTAAAAAGGCAATAAAATATCCTGTGTAATATGAATGAGAAATAATAAAAAGTAATTTATAATTAAATAGTATGCACATCAATATGCAAATGCTCAAATGTGACTAAACTGGAAGAGATGTGAGTAGTCAAGTGCTTACACCTAGTAGAATCACTGTGAATGTAGCAGCTTTAAGTGCAGGATGAAATATGTATATTGAATAGGAAAATCAAATACAACAAGTGGTGTGTTTTGAATGATATAATTTTCCTAAATGAACAAATTTTAGCAAATTCTAACAACAAAAAAGTAGAATCTTCTCTCAAATTCCCTTGGTACTTATTGCAATCATGCAAAATAACTTTTATTACTTTATTTTATTTTATATTGTTATTGATATATTATAGTTGCACATATTTTTAGGGTACACATGATGTTTTGATACATGTATACAAGGTTTAATGATCAAATCAGGATAATTGGAATATCTATCACCTCAAACCTTTTTCTTTGTGTTGGGAACACTACAATTCTTGTCTTCAAGCTATTTTGAAATACATAATAAATTATTGTTAACTGCAGTTTCCCCACTGTACTGTCAGATACTAAAATTTATTCCTTTGAATGGCATATTTGTACTCGTTAACCAACTTCTCTTCATCTCTCCCTCCCTCATTCCCTTTCCAGCCCCTGCTAACCACCATTCTACTCTGTACCTCCATGAGATCCACTTTTTTAAGCTTTTGTAATGTTCGAACAGAATTTCTAGATTCAAATATGTGAAAACAAGTTTTCACCTACATCAGTGGGACATGGGAAAGTCAAGCAGAAAGTGAGGTGTAGGAGTAAGCCACCTTGAAGGCACATCCTCCACCCTAACTCAAGCCTTCAGTTGACTGCAGCTTTGGCTTACATCATAACCACAACTTCATAAAGAACCTGGACCCAGAACCACCCAACCAAGCCGTTCCTACATTCCTGACCATGGAAATTGTGAAATAAGAAATATTTGTTTTTTAAGTTGCCAAGTTTGAGTGTAGTTTACAATGCAGCAATAGATAATGAATTATTATATAGTTTTTAAAAAATCTTTTTTTGTTCTTCAGAATTTATCTTATAGCTTTTTTACCCTTTGACTTATATTTTGAATTAATGTATAGTATCCCCAAACAGTTTCCTTTTTTTACAACTTATAAAGTGTATGTTTGTATGTATATATACATGTATGTATGTATTTTTATTTCAATAGGTTTTGGGGGAAGAGGTGGTGTTTCATTACATGGATAAGTCCTTTAGTGGTGATTTCTGAGATTTTGGTGCACCTGAGCAGTGTACATTCTACCCAATGTGTAGTATTTTATCTCTCAACCCCTCCCACTTTTTCCCTAGAGTCTTCAAAGTACATTGTATCATTTGTATGCTCTTGCATCCTCATAGCTTAGCTTCCATCTATAAGCGAGAACATACGATGTTTGGTTTTGCATTCCTGAGTTACTTCACTTTGAATGATGGTCTCCAGTTCCATCCAGGTTGCTGCAAATTACATTATTTCATTCCTTGTTATGGCTGAGTAGTATTCCATTGTGTGTGTGTGTATATATATATATAATATATAATATATATATAATATATAATATGTAACACCTTTTCTTTATTCACTCATTGATTGATGGGCACTAGGGCTAATTCCATATGATATGGTCTGGCCTTGTGTCCCCACTAAAATCTCATCTTGAATTGTAATCCAAATTATAATCCTCACGTGTTGGAAGAGGGATCTCGTGGGAGGTGATTAGATCATGAGGGTGGTTCTACCATGCTGTTCTCATGATAGTGTGTGAGTTCTCATGAGATCTCATGGTTTTATAAGGGACTTTTCCCCCCTTCACCATGCATTTCTCCTTCCTGCCTCCATGTGAAGAAAGATGTGTTTGCTTCTCCTTCTGCCATGATTGTAAATTTCCTGAGACCTCCCCAGTCATGCTGAACTGTGAATCAATTAAACCTCTTTCCTTTATAAATTACACAGTCTCGGGTGTGTCTTTATTAGCAGCATGAGAACAGAATAATACAATAAATTGGTACAAGAATGGGGTGCTGCTATAAAGACACCCAAAAATGTGGAAGTTACTTTGGAACTGTGTAGTAGGCAGAGGTTGGAGCAGTTTGGAGGGCTCAGAAGAAGACAGGAAAATGTGGGACAGTTTGGAACTTCCTAGAGACTTGGAGGGCTCAGAAGACAGGTAGAGGTGGGAAAGTTTGGAACAACTTAGAGACTTGTTGAATAGCTTTGACCAAAATGCTGATAGTGATATGGACAATGAAGTCCAGGCTGAGATGATCTCAGATGGAGATGAGGAACTTCTTGGGAACTGGATCAAAAGTGACTCTTGCTATGCTTTAGCAAGGAGAATGGCAGCATTTTGCCCCTGCCCTAGAGATCTGTGGAACTTTGAATTTGAGAGAGATGATTTAGGGTATCTGGTGGAAGAAATTTCTAAGCAGCAAAACGTTCAAGAGGATGTGGAGCATAAAAGTTTGGAAAATTTGCAGCCCAACAATGTGATAGAAAAGAAAAACCCATTTTCTGGGGAGAAATTCAAGCCTGCTGCAGAAATTTGTCTAAGTATCAAGCAGCCAGATGTCAACCACCAAGAAAAAGGGGAAAATGTCTCCAGGGTATGTCAAAGACTTGAAAGGCAGCCCCTCTGATCACAGGCTCAGAACTTAAGAGGGGAAATCGTTTCCTGGGCTGGCGCCAGGCCCCCCCCCCCTGCTGTATTTAGCCTAGGGACTTGGTGTCCCACATCCCAGCCACTCTAGCTGTGGCTGAAAGGGGCCAGGGTATAGCTCAGCCCATTGCTTCATAGGGTGAAAGTCCCGAGCCTTGGCAACTTCCATATGGTGTTGGTCCTGCGGGTGCACAGAAGACAAGAATTGAGGTTTGGGAACCTTCACCTAGATTTCAGAGGATGTATGGAAATGCCTGTATGTCCAGTCAGAAGTTTGCTTCAGAGGTGGAACCCTCATGAAGAACCTCTGCTAGGGCAGTGCAGAAGGGAAATATAAAGTCAGAACCTCCACTGGAGCATTGCCTAGTGGAGCTGTTAGAAGAGGCCCACCATCCTCTAGATCCCAGAATGGTAGGTCCACCAACAGCTTGCATGATGCAACTGGAAAACCCACAGACACTCAATGCCAGCCAGTGACAACAGCTGGAAAGGGGGCTGTACTCTGCCAAGTCACAGGGGTGGAGCTGCCTATGACCAAGGGAGCCCACCTCTTGCATCAGCGTGACCTGGATGTGAGACATAGAATCAAAGAAAATCGTTTCAAAACTTTAAGGTTTAATGACTGCCCTATTGGATTACAGACTTGCATGGGGCCTATAGCCCCTTTGTTTTGGCCAATTTCTCCCATTTGGAATGGGTGTATTAACCCAATGCCTGTATCCCTATTATATCTAGGAAGTAATTAACTTGCTTTTGATTTTACAGGTTCACAGGCAGAAGGAACTTGCCTTGTCTCAGATGAGACTCTGGACTTGGACTTTTGGGTTAATGGTGAAATGAGTTAAGACTTTAAGGAACTGTTGGGAAGGCATAATTGTGTATTGAAATGTGAGAAGCATGTGAGATTTGGAAGGGGCCAGGGGTGGAATAGTATGGTCTGGTTCTGTGTTCCCACCAAAATTTCATCTTGAATTATAATCTGAGTGTAATCCCCACATGCTGGGAGTGGAGCTTCATGGAAGGTCACTAGATCATGGGTGCAGTTTCGCCGTGCTGTTCTTGTGATAGTGAACAGCAAGTGAACCATACAGATCATGAGATCTAATGGTTTTTATAAGGGGCTTTTTCCCCCTTTGCTCTGCACTTCTTCTTCCTGCCGCCATGTGAAGAAGGATGTGTTTGCTTCCCCTTCCACCATGATTGTAAGTTTCCTGAGGTCTCCCCAGCCATGCTGAACTGTGAGTTAATTAAACCTCTTTCCTTTATAAATTACCCAGTCTTGGGTATGTTTTTATTAGCAGTGTGAGAATGGGCTAATACACCATATTTTTGCGTTTGTGAATCGGGTGACTGTAAACATGCATGTGCAAGTATCTTTTTCGTATAATGATTTCTTTTTCTCTGGGTAGATACCCAGTAGAGGGACTGCTGGATCAAATGGCAGATCTACTTTTAGTTCT
Source organism: Pan troglodytes (assembly GCF_028858775.2). Classification (NCBI taxonomy): domain Eukaryota; kingdom Metazoa; phylum Chordata; class Mammalia; order Primates; family Hominidae; genus Pan; species Pan troglodytes. Next base: position 155,730,496 of record NC_072398.2, on the reverse strand, counting down.
TTAAGGAATCTCCACACTTTTTTCCATAGTGGTTGTACTAGTTTACATTCCCACCAGCAGTGTAAAATATTCCCTTTTCATCACATCCACATCAGCATCTATTTTTTTTTTATTATGGCCATTCTTGCAGGAGTAAGGTGGTATTGTGTTGTAGTTTTGATTTGCATTACCCTGGTAATTAGTGATCTTGAGCATTCTTTCATGTGTTTGTTGGCCATTTGTATATCTTCTTTTGAGAATTGTCTATTCATGTCCTTTGCCCACTGTTTGATCAGATTCTTTGGTGTTTTTCTTTCTGATTTGTTTGAGTGTTTTGTGGATTCTGGATATTAGTCCTTTGTCAGACACATATTTTGTGAAGAGTTTCTCCAACTCTGTGTGTTGTCTGTTTACTCTGCTGATTATTTCTTTTTCTGTGCAGAAGCTTTTTAGTTTAATTAAGTCCCATCAATTTATCTTTGTTTTTTTGTCACATTTGCCTGTGGGTTCTTGGTCATGAACTTTTTGTCTAAGCCAATGATCAGAAGAGTTTTTCTGATGTTATCTTCTAGAATTTTTATGGTTTCAGGTCTTAGATTTAAATCTTTGATTCATCTTCAGTTGATTTTTGTATAAGGTGAGAGATGAAGATCCAGTTTTATTCTTCTACATATGGCTTACCAATTATCCCAGCACCATTTGTTGAACAGGATTTCCTTTCCCTACTTTTTTTTTGTTTGCTTTGTCGAAGATCAGTTGGCTATAAGTATTTGGCTTTATTTCTGGGTTTTCTATTCTGCCCCATTGGGCTATGTGCCTATTTTTATAGCAGTACAATGCTGTTTTGGTGACTATGGCCTTATAGTACGGTTTGAAGTTGGGTGATGTGATCTGTGATCCCTTCAGATTTGTTCTTTTTGCTTACGCTTGCTTTGGTTATGCAGGCTCCTTTTTGATTCCATATGAATTTTAAGATTGTTTTTTCGACTTCTGTGAAGAATAATGGTATTTTGATGCGAAATGGCCTAATCTGTACATTGTTTTCAGCAGTATGGTCATTTTCACAATATTGATTCTACCCATCCATGGGCATGGTATGTGTTTCCATTTGTTTCTGTCATCTATGATTTCTTTCAGCAGTGTTTTGTAGTTTTCTGTGTAGCGATGTGTCACCTCCTTGGTTTGGTATATTCCTAAGTATTCTGTTTTTGTTTTGCAGTTATTATAAAAGGGATTGAGTTCTTGATTTGATTCTCAGTTTGGTCACTTTGTGTATAGCAGTGCTACTAATTTGTGTACATTGATTTTGTATCCTGAAACTTTATTTATTTATACTGAATTTATTTATCAGTTCTAGCAGCTTTTTGGATGAGTCTTTAGGGTTTTCTAGGTAGACAATCATATCATTGGTGAACAATGACAGTTTGACTTCCTCTTTACTGATTTGAATGCCCTTTATTTATTAATGTTGTCTGCTTACTCTGGATAGGACTTCTAGTACTACATTGAATAGAAGTGTTGAAAGCAAGCATCCTTGTCTTGTTTCAGTTCTCAGGGGGAATGGTTTAAACTTTTCCCAGTTTAGTATAATGTTGGCTGTGGGTTTTTCATAAATGGCTTTTATTACCTTAAGGTGTGTCCCTTATATGCCAATTTTGCTGAGGGCCTTAATACTAAAGGAATGCTGAATTTTATCAAATGCTTTTCCTGTGTCTATTGAGATGATCATACAATTTTTGTTTTTAAATCTGTTTATGTGATGTATCACATTTATTGACTTGCATATGTTAAATCATCCCTGAATCTCTGGTATGAAACCCACTTGATCATAATGTATTATCGCTTTGATGTGCTGTTGGATTCAGTTAGCCAGTGTTTTGTTGAGGATTTTTGCATCTATGTTCATCAGGAATATTGGTCTATAGATTTTTTGTGTGTGTTATGTTCTTTCCCGGTTTTGGCATTAGGGTGATACTGGCTTCATAAAACGATTTAGAAGGTTCCCTCTTTATCTTTTGGAATAGTGTCTATAGGATTGGTACAACTTTTTCTTTGAATGTCTGATAGATTCATCTGTGAATCTGTCTGGTCCTGGACTTTTTTCTTGTTGGCAATTTTAAAATTATCATTTCAATCTTGTTGGTCTGTTCAGAGTTTCTATTTCTTCCTGGTTTAATCTAGGAGGGTTGTATATTTCCAGGAATTTATCCATCTCCTCTAAGTTTTCTAGTTTGTGCACATACAGGTGTTCATAGTAGCCTTAAATAATCTTTTGTATTTCTGTGATATTGGTTGTAATTCTCCCATTTTGTTTCTAATTGGATCTTCTCTCTTCTTGATTAATCTCACTAATGGTCTATCAATTTTGTTTATCTTTTCAAAGAACCAGCATTTTGTTTCATTTATCATTTTTTGTGTGTTTCAATTTTATTTAGTTCTTCTCTGATGTTATTTCTTTTCTTCTACTGGGTTTGGGTTTGGTTTGTTCTTGTTTCTCTAGTTCCTTGAGGTGTGACTTTAGATTGTCTATTTGTGCTCTTTCAGACTTTTTGATGTCAGCATTTAATGCTATGAAGAGTCATCTTAGCACCACTTTTGCTGTATCCCAGAGGTTTCATTAGGTTGTGTCACTATTTTCGTACAGTTCAAATAATTTTTTTAATTTCCATCTTGATTTTATTGTTGACCCAATAATAATTCAGGAGCAGGTTATTTAATTTCCATGTATTTGCATGGTTTTGAGAGTTCCTTTATGAGTTCATTTCTGATTTTATTCTACTGTGGTTTGAGGGAGTACTTGATATAATTTTGATTTTCTTAAATTTATTGAGACTTGTTTTGTGGCCTATCGTATGGTCTATCTTGGAGAATGTTCCATGTGCTGTTGAATAGAACGTATATTCTGCAGTTGTTGGGTAGAATTTTCTGCAAGTATCTGTTAAGTCCATTTGTTCTAGGATATAGTTTAAGTCCATTGTTGCTTTTTGACTTTTTGTCTTGATGACCTGTTTAGTGCTGTCAGTGGAGTGTTGAAATCCCCCACTATTATTATGTTGCCATCTAATTCATTTCTCAGGTCTAGTAGTAATAGTTTTATAAATTAGGGAGCTCTAGAGTTAGGTGAATACATATTTAGAATTGTGATATTTTCCTGTTGGACTAGTTCTTTTATCATTATATAATGTCCCTCTTTGTCTTTTTAAACTGTGGTCACTTTAATGTCTGTTTTATTTGATATAAGAATAGCTACTCTTGCTTGATTTTGGTGTTCATTTTCATGGAATATCTTTTTCCACCCCTTTACCTTAAGTTCATGTGAGTCCTTATCTGTCAGGTGAGTCTCTTGAAGATAGCAGATGGTTGGTTGGTGAATTCTTGTCCATTCTGCCAATCCAAATCTTTTAAGTGGAGCATTTACATCATTTACATTCAATGTTAGTATTGAAAAGTGAGGTACTCTTCTATTCATCATGATAGTTGTTGCCTAAATACCTTGATTTTTTTCATTGTGTTATTGTTTTATAGGTCCGTTGAGATTTATGCTTTAAGGAGGTGCTATTTTGGTGTATTTTGAGGATTCGTTTCAAGATTTAGAGCTCCTTTGAGCAGTTCTTGTCATGCTGGCTTGGTAGTGAGAAATTCTCTCAGCATTTATTTGTCTGAAAAAGCTTGTATCTTTTTTTTCACTTATGAAACTTGGTTTTGCTGGTTTTGTTTAAGGAGCCTAAAGATAGGACTCCGGTCCTTTCTAGCTTGCAGGGTTTCTGCTGAGGAATCTCCTGTTAATATGATAGGTTTTCCTTTATAGGTTACCTGATGCTTTTGCCTCAGAGCTCTTGAAATTCTTTCCTTTGTCTTGACTTTAGATAACCTGATGTATATGATAATCTTTTTGTGATGAATTTCCCGGTTGTTCTTTGAGCTTCCTGTATTCGGATGTCTATATCTCTAGCAAGGGCAGGGAAGTTTTCCTCGATTAGTCCCTCAAATATGTTTTCCAAACTTTTAGATTTCTCTTCTTCCTTGTGAACACAAATTATTCTTAAATTTGGTTGTTTATCATAATCCCAAACTTTTTGGAGGCTTTGTTTTTTTTTAAATTATTTTTCTGTCTTTGTTGGATTGGGTTAATATGAAAGCCTTGTCTTTGAGCTCTGAAGCTCTTTCTTCTACTTTTTCAATTCTGCTGTTGAGAATTTCCAGGTATTTTGTATTTCTCTAAGTGTGTTCTTCATTTCCAGAAGTTGTGATTGTTTTTTATTTATGCTGTCTATTTCTCTGGAGATTTTTCTGTTAATATTCTGTAACTTTTTTTGATTTCTGTAAGCTGGTATTCACCTTTCTCTGGTGCCTTCTTGAGTAGCTTAATAATTGACCTTCTGAATTCTTTTTTTTTTTTTTTTTTTGGCAATTCAAAGACTTGGTTTGGATCCATTGCTGGTGAGTTAGTGTGATCTTTTGGGGATACTAAAAAACCTTGTTTTGTCATATTACTAGAATTGTTTTTCTGGTTCCTTCTCATTTGAGTAGACTATGTTGGGGGAAGATCTGGGGCTCAAGGGCTGCTGTTCAGATTATTTTATCTCACAGGGTGCTTCCTTGATGTGGTGCTCTTCTCCTTCCCCAAGGGATGGGGCATCCTGAGAGCCAAACTGCAGTAGTTGTTATTTCTCTTCTGAGTCTAGCCACCCAGTGGAACTAAAGGGCTGTGGGCTGCTACTGGGGAGTGTCTACGAAGAGTTCTGTGATGTGATCCATCTTTAGGTCTCTCAGCCGTGAATACCAGCACCTACTCTGGCAGAGGTAGTAAGGGAGTGAAGTGTACTCTCTGAGGGTCCTTGGTTGTAGATTTATTTACTGCCCTTATTTTGTATTGGCCTCCAGCCGAGAGGTGATACTTTCAAGACAGCATGTATAGGAAGGATACAAGCTTGCTCTAGGGTTGTGTGGATAAGTATTCAGGTTTCTCAGGAGCTGGATGGGGCCATGGAGCTTCCAAGAGGTTGTGTCCTTTGTCTTCAAAGGTTTTTGGCTGTCTCACAGAGCCTCAGCAGCAAGCCCTAAAAAAACTTTTATATTTGAAGGAAATAATTTCACCATCTTTCTTTTTTCAAATTAAATATTCATAATAATTAGGAAACACATCTTTTCTATTTAATTTATTATGTGTTAAGCTTATAGCTACACTTTCTAGGATTTTAATATTTTTCAGTCCTCACTGTATGATTTAACACATGGAATCCTAAACTTGATTTAAAATATTCCCTAAGACCTAAACTATTACACAGTATCTGACATCTATTTACCTTAGTTCGTAAAGTAAACATGAAAAACTTTATTTTAAAATTCCAGTCTAGAATATGATCAAACTCCTTTCATTCATTCATTCATACTGAATTGTCAATTGTCACATTTCTATATATTTGGTCATTCATGAATGAATCATATAGGCACACATAAACTCTGAAGATATAGAGATGAATACATCTCATATTTAGTATAATACTATTTCTCAACACATTCTTCCTAGAGAAACTATATATGATACTGATTGGCAGTGCAGAGGGAAGACAGGTTCTGAAGATTGTTAGTGTATTCTCTTAAGCTCAACCAAGTCATCGCCTTAATTTCAGCTGCTCTTCAAGTTGTTGTCTCTATGCTAGAACAAATCAAAACAGCCTCTGTCACTTTGGATGCAGCACTAGATCAAACAAATGCTTTCTCCTTTTTCCGATAAGTGGATAACCTTAGGGGCATTTGCTTTTACCTGGTAAGGATAGTACTGCATCTTCACTTTCTTCCCTCAAGGGTATATGACCTTCTAGCTCTTTGCCACAATTTAGGCTACAGGGTTTTGATAATATCCTTACTCCACAGGATGCCACACAGATTCCTTATATTCATAGCATCATGCTGTTAAGATCTGGGGAATAGTGGTTAGCATATAATCTTGATGCCTTATAAAGACACACATGTGCTAATGGATAGGAGAAAAATATGACAATACAGGAGTCTTCCACCTCATTAAAGTTCCTGAGGGGTCCAGTAGTTATATCTTCTCCATAATGAAAGATAAGTTACTGTGTCTTACATTTTCTGCTATTAAAAGGGGTGCAATACTTATTAGTTGTCAGATTTGAGTAGAGCTCAGAGAAATAAAATACTTTTCAGATAATCTAGGCTGCTGTACAAACAGGTGTGTCACTGGGTCTAAAATACCTGTCAGAGAACAAGATGGTTTATGGGGCCTGTGGCAAATGTCTATGAGAGTCACAGTAGAGGTCTCTAGGGTGTTGAAGAAAATCCATGTTTTTTTCAGAAAATAACTATTCTTCTTTTGAGAAATAGCCCCTTGGCCCTGAATGAACACCCAATGACATGAGCTTCCCATCATAATGTTTAAAGGATACTATTCGGTCCATCAAGCCTAGAGGTGGTTGTGCCCAGAAGTACTCCATTCCCAATGGATATGACATTCCTACAATGCTTCAGAAGGTCATAAAGCTCAAGAAAGTTACATAAGAAGAATTCTTACAATAATAATATATTAACTTCTGATGCCAATAGGCATGTGTTAAAGAAACACATACATGAAAAAGTCCCTTTGATCATGGAAATTTAATCATGGAAAGGTACCTTTGATCAACTGACTGAAGAAAAAAAATTAAACCAGATTTGTAGACGGCTGTGGAGGATCTCTTAGCATTGACTAGGGTAAATTTTTCTGGTTGTCTACTTTGACCGAAAGAGTAGAAGATCTGAATCATTTAATCTATTCATAGATAGAGGCCAATGATTTGGCTACATTGTCATGGACTACAAAAGAAAAATATTAGACAATCAATGGCCAGGAAGTTTGAGAAATACCTACAAGGGTTGACTTCTAAATGGACCCAGAATTTGAAGATACTTTTGTCTCACATAGCTGCTTAGTGAAGCCCCTTCTGTAGAGGTAGTTTTCAATAATCAAGATGGAAACCACTCATTCAATGATTTTGTAATAAAGTAACCATGATAACAGGGATGAAGATTATGTGTGGGTTTTGATAACATGGACTTGTACTCACAAAAGATGACCTGGCTTCTAACAATGTGTATGCAACAAATTTATCAGCATAGATGACCAACACTGAACCCCATTCACCCAGAAGTAGCTGGCATAATGGAAAAGTAGAATAACCCCCTGATGAGCCAGTTATATCCCCTTGTAGCAAACAATGCCCTTCGAGGCTGGGGAGCTGTTTTCTAGAGTATGGCAGGATCCTAGCAGGAGACAGATGTTAAACTCATATAGAATAATTGAGTAGAGTTTAATAAAGAAGATATTTATAAAGGTATGAACAGCGTGAAGGGAAATAAGCAGGAGTTGATGTAGAATCCAGAGATTGGCACCAATAGGGAGCAGTTTCCACCCCTAGGCCTGAAGAGGCCCAGAAGAAGTGACCCAAACCCAGGAGGAGAAGCTGAATGGAGAGAGCTCACTGACAGCACTGACAGGAGCAGGAGTCTTAGGGAGGTGTAGCCAACCTGTTGTGACCCATCAGCAAAAGAGTCAAAGGAAGAAATTCTACAAACTCATGCTCCTACCCTCCAATCTCATAAAATTGGAAGTCAGAGGACAAGAGAGCCACTTGCTGTAACCCATAAATGCCAGATTCCCAGGGGACAGAGCAGGATGAGGAGAATAAGGAAAAGATTTGGAGGGGAAAATGAAAAACGCCCAGCCCATATTCTGAACAAGTGACCAGCCTATTAAAGAGTGGGACTTCAGATATATACGGCAAGACATTCAGCACTTCATTTAAAAAATATATAAGGTTTTCAGACTTTCTTTAATCAGAATTTACTGCTACATGAAACAGCGATAGCAAAGAGCAAGAAGATACACCCAAATTTCAAGGTCTATGAATTGGAAGGAGAGTAGGATGTAAAAGATGGGACAAAGCATATCCTTAAAACAGATTTGCAGAAAATAGACACAGAATTGAAGAAAACAGAAAAACAACCAAATTACCAAGAAATGGAAATAGGCTTTTTATAACACCTGTGGGTTTTTGTTTGTTTGTTTGCATTTGACTTTTTGCCGATTACTTTAATACGCTTATTTTTCTGATTATTCTAAGTGGATGCTAGACCACCACTATTCAAGATTTTATTTAAGATTTTGATTCACATTAGAAGATAAGTTTTTCATTTTCATTTTAAAGGTAAGGAAGTATTTGAAATAATGAGGACAAGAGTTTATGGGGTTTTTTCCTTCATTCATTGTACAAATAATTTCTTCATTCATTCTACAAATATTGTTTAAAGTGCTTCCTCTGTGTCAGCACCAAGCTAGAACCTGGGACTATAATGGACCTTGCTCTCCCAAAGCCTACAGTCTGTTGGGAGAAATAGATTTTAATGAATTAACTGCACAAATAAATGTAAAATTCCAATTCTGACACGTGCTACAAAGGAATCATGAAGAACATGATTCACAGGGGCAGATGATCACATGACGGAGGTCAGGGATGATGTTTCTGAAGAAGTGATTCAGGAGCTGAGACCTCAAAAACGAATAGAGGCCCAAGAGGCTTCCAGCAGATGAACAACATGGACAAAGGGCCTGTGAGGGGTGGGAGTGTGATGGGTACTGAGGACAGAAAGGAGACCAGTGTGGTGCTTACACAGAAAGCAGGGTAGGCCGGGCACGGTGGCTCACGTCTGTAATCCCAGCACTTTGGGAGGCCAAGGCGGGTGGATCACGAGGTCAGGAGATCGAGACCATCCTGGCTAACATGGTGAAACCCTGTTTCTACTAAAAAATACAAAAAATTAGCCAGGCGTGGTGGCGGGCACCTGTAGTCCCAGCTACTCGGGAGGCTGAGGCAGGAGAATGGCGTGAACCTGGGAAGTGGAGCTTGCAGTGAGCCGAGATCGCGCCACTGCACTCCAGCCTGGGTGACAGAGTGAGACTCTGTCTCAAAAAAAAAAAAAAAAAAAAAAAGAAAGCAGGGTAAAGCAAATTTCAGATATGGATGGAGAGTTAGCATCTTAGGATTTTCTATGATGAACTACAGGGAGATTTTTTTTAGTTGTTAGTGTCAGCTGTGAATTCCCTGGTAAAGGTTCTGTTCAGGCAGGTCCTTATCTTCCTATTCAAATTTTCTTGGACGAGGTTGAGGCCACCCCCTATTCAGTGTTTCTGGTCTTGTCTTTACTTGCTTAACTGTGGTTCTATAATTAGCCACATCTTCTTGCTTTATATGAAGCAGCTCTCATGGTTCCTAAAAATCGATACAATGTATTGTATCTGAAAATGTTACATGTAATACTCATTAACATCTACTAGTAAATAACACTTTTTTGGGAGACCCATGAAATCCTTTGAGGTTTTTCTGGCCAAAGAATGAAATATTGCCTAAAATAATTTTATTTACTCCATAGTATAAGCATTAACTGAAGGAAAGAACACCAACTATTTAGGTATGGATTATGATAAAGAATACACTCCCCTTTTTAGTCTATACATAATAGAGACTAATTTTTTTAATTACTGAAGATTGACAATGGCACTGCAGCAAAGTGACCCATATCAGTCTCAGAGGGGCAAGACTGAAGATAATAGATTGTTGATGATCTTTGCAGAAGAATACTTGCCTTTCATTTATCCCCCAAACTGTTATTGGATACTCGCTGTTTTAAGCCCAACTCAGTGTGGAATTAGAGGAGGCAGGAGGGGAAGGAGGAAGAGAAAAGCATTAGTTGAGGATCATGGGGTTCTGGTCTACCCCTCTCTCTGTAACTTTCATTACTTATTCCTCATTTATTGTTTTTATTAAATAAAATACAGTATAGTGTAGTGTTCAAGAGCACAGGCTCTAGAATTAAATTACTTGGGTTACGTTGGTGAATAAAACCAATACAAATCTGGTTCAATCATCTTTTTTCTTCATTATCTCACTGTTTTAGAATAACTTTAAAACACCACTTTAAGTGAAGCTGACTCATGTTTGTGCAGGTGCACATGTGCTTCATGTGTGCATAAAACAGAGAAGAGAGAAGAGAAATTATTTGTAAAAGAATTCTATTAGGGAAATTCATAGCAGATAACCAAAGATTGGTAAGAGATGGTGAAAAATTTATTCAGGCAAATTATCTTTTCACTCATATCGAGGAAATGCATGTTTCTGAAGTACCAGGAGCGAGTATTATGATCTAACATTATCTCTCATTTTCAAACATTTGCAAAGCATGTTCTTGTTGTGCTCTAGGGTTGAGTCAGGAGTTGCAGCCATTTAAAAGCCCTCTGTCAAGGAGAAAATGTGATTAGACCAACTGCTTGCACTGACACTTAAAAATTAACTGCAAATCTGTTTGGGGCAGGGAAGGCATTCCCTAAACACTTGCTGGTTGGGAATGTTGGCTTTCGAATCATTACTTCGTATCCCTTAAAGGTACATTTTAACTGTTTTAATATGTGAGGAACAGGCCTGCCAAATTGTGCTTATGGCTTTTTAACACAAGCAATTTACAAATGCAATGAAGCAGATAATAGGACACATGATACCAAATTTGAAAATCTGTGTTGATGACACCGCTGCTATAGAAACATTTTTGGAAGCAGTCCTGTATCTTGTTGCTTAGATAAGAAAAATGTTGTTTGTCATTTCACAGGTGGCCTCTTCTACCCAATGGTGAGTTTAGGGTCATGTCCTTGAGCACAAATCAATCCCTCTCATGATAACAATACTCCACTTAAAATCATCTACCATGAATGCACTCAACAAAGTAAACAGTAAAAAACTCACTCAATACTAAAATATCTGCTCAAGTAACAGTGAAAACTAAATGCTTTCTTTTTAAAATGAAGACTTCCAAAATAAAAGGAAGTATAGGTTTGTAATTTAATTTGTAAATATTTATATATTTGTAAAAAATGCAAAAGGACATTTAATACTAATTCTGGTTATAAATACAATGATAACATTTTTCATTAAGAAAAGGTTCCTGGAACAATTTAAAAAACAATAGAACTGGAATTTCTAAAAATTCTTACTTTTTAATTGGGAGATATGATTTTACTTGGCTAAAACAATGTTTCCAAGCTGTGATCTGATAGGTTCACTTATTTCCAAAAGTAGATTAACAGCACAATGTAATTTCCAGTTATACTCATTGCCAATTGCCAGTTTCCTCTTGCAATGAATATTGTGGTCACACCACCAAGTTCCCAAATTAGAACAACAGGATGCCTAGTGAGGTACAGATGGTTATTATAAAAAAGACAAGAGATAAGCGTTGAGGAGATGTGGAGAAAAAAGGAATTCTTGTACACTGTTAGTAGGAATGTAAATTAGTATAGCCATTATGAACGATAGCATGGAGGTCACTCAAAAAATTAAAAATAGAATTATCATATGATCCAGCAATCCCACATCTGGGTATTTACCCAAAAGATTTGAACTCAGTATGTTGAAGAGATATCTGTACTCCCATGTTCATTGCAGCATTATTCACAATAGCCAAGATTTGGCATCAATTTAAGTATCGATCAATAGTTGAATGGATTAAGAAATTATAGTGTATGTGTGCTTGTGTATGTGTGTGTGTATGTATACATACATACACATGTACACACAAAATGGAATATTTTCAAGCCTTAAAAAAGAAAAAAATCCTGCCAAGTTGTGACAGCATGAGTGAACCTAGAGGACATGATGCTAAGTGAAATAAACAAGACATAGAAGAAAAGTATTGCGTGATCTCCTTTATATGTGAAATCTAAAATACTCCAACTCATAGAAGCAGAGAGCAGAACGGTAGGTGCCAGGATCTGGGGGTGTGGGAGAAATTAGGAGATAATGGATAAAGAGTAAGAACTTTCAGTTATAAGATGAATAAGTTCTAGAGATCTGATTTACAGCATTAACTACAGTTAATAATGTATTTTATTCTTGAAATTTGCTAAGAGAATATATCTTAACTGTTCTTTCCAAACTAAAACTCACTTACAAACAAAAGTAACTACGTGAGGTGATATATATGTTAGCCTGACTGTGGAGATCATTACACAAGATATACATATACTAAAATACCAGGTTGTACACCTTAAATATATACTTTTTAAAATGTGTCAATCATAGCCCATAAAGCTAAAAAATTAAATTAAATTAAAAATGTATATTTATGTGTTTATTTATTAGTAAGAGAAACTGTTCACTGCTTCTTTGTATGGACAGAATGAAAAAGTCATCTTGGAATTATCTTTGTTCTTCAGAAGGTCACTTGAGTGACTTCTCTTAGTTATGAAAATATGCTTTCTTCCTTCCTCATGTTTATTGGGATAGAGGAAGACTAATTTGCTTTAAGAGAAGGAAGAGATAAGACCTCAAACTTTTCTCCCTGAGATTTTAATTTAGGATAGATCAGATTGACTCTGAACTAGGTTTGCTGGACAAAAAGGATAAAAATACCCTCAAAGGGAACTTACTATGGAGGAAGAGACTGGGCTGGGGTCCTCGGCTTAAAAGCAGGGCCTAAGAGCAAGGGCTGGTTCTGATCAACCAAGAAGCCAGTTTGGATGCAGCCATTCTGACCCTTGTCATGCTTTGGGAACCAATGTTTGAATATTGGTGAAAGACTTAAAAAGCAGTAGTCTTGGATTGGGAAGCCACTACAGTAGTGGGAAGATTAAGATGAGCAATGGACTATGAAATGTACTAAATGGCACAACCAAAATGTCAGATCTCCAGAACAATACAAAGTCTCTACACCTAGAAACTGGAAATCAGATTGCTCCCTCCTTGGTGTTTTGGGAAAGTTTAGTCAGGAAAGAGTGTGATGTGCTAGATTTCCTTAAGTAATAAATGAAAAAATAGATGTGACTGTATTATTGCCCCAAAACAATAAACATATAGTTTGATATCAAAAATGATGAGGTAAATTTTGACTACTTTATTATTAACTATTTTGTTTATTCTCTACCTTATTCTACAAAGGATTAAGGCTGAATATGAAAATTTAGCCTTATGTAATTATGTAAACTTCTTTCTTTCTCTACTTGGTATTTTCAGTTCCACTGTCTCCAGTCTCCAGTCAAGCCATGATGCCATTCCTTTAATCCTTTGTACTGATCTATAAATTATCTGCATGTCAAGGCTCTTTACTGCTGTGCTTTGGCTTGGTTCATTTCTCTATTAAAGAAGCAATCACAAGCCTGACCGTATTCAAGGGGAAAGGATTGCAGATCCTACTTCTCAATGGGAAAAATGACAAAGAATTTGCAGCCATGTATTAAGGCTACCATAGTCCACCCTCTAGCCAGTTTTTCTTCTTTTTTTTTTTTAACATTCCCTCCAAATGTAAATACACTTATCTTCTCTCAAGATCCTCAGAAGCTTCATCCAATTACCTCATCAGGCTCTGGCTTAAGGTCTAGATCTCATCACCTAAGTCAGGTCCAAGTGTGGACAAGGCTCAGCAGGGTTAGCTACTTTCCTGAGGATGATTTTTTTTTTTTAGCTAGATCATTGAATTCATTAGGTACCTTTCCTGCATCCCTCATTACCACAGCAACAGTGACGCCAGACTTTTCACCACTACATAGCGAGGTGCCCTGCCCCCCTGCTTCCAATCACATCTTTCTTATTTTCTTTCAAACTCACCGACAGCCTCCTCAAAACTCACGGGGTTTCTGAACACCACCTGGTCTCAAAACCAATGCCTGTATTGTAGGTTTTGTTAAGCCAGGATCCCACTTCCAGGTACCAAATTTTGTTCTGCTTATCTATTGTTGCACTCCCAAACTCACTGGCTTAATATAATAAATTTTTATTTTGCTCATGATTTGGGGTGTCAGGAATTTGGGGAAAGGCTTAATTCTCCCTTGGGATCTCTCATACAGTCAGGTGTTGACTGGGGCTTCAGAAAACCCAACTGGGCTGATAGTGGACACTAATTATCCCTGGGAGCCCAGCTGAGCCTGTTGGCCAGGACTCCTCCACGTAGCTGCTACACATAGCTTGAGTTTCTTACAGCATGGTGACAGAGTTCTGGTCTTGTTTGCATTAACTTTCTTGTTAACTTTTTACTTTCTCAGCTACTAGAGATAATTACCCCTGGGAAAGGTTAAAAAAAGGAAAACCAAAACAAACTTTGGATCCTAATTTTAAGCACTTCCTAAGTAAATACAGTAATGAACTAAATCACCCAAAGAGTAATCAATTTAAAAAGAAACCAAATTAAAACTATTTCTTTACTTATTTATTTTTGAGACAAAGTCTGGCTCTATCACCCAGGCTGGGATGCAGTGGCGTAATCTTGGCTCACTGCAACATCTGCCTCCCAGGCTCAAGCCATCCTCCCACCTCAGCCTCCCGAGTAGCTGAGACTACAGGAGCACACCATGACACCTGGCTAATTTTTGTATTTCTTGTAGGGACAGGATTTCGCCATGTTGCCCAGGCTGGTCCCAAACTCATGAGCTCAAGCTGTCAGCCCCTCTTGGCCTCTGTAAATGCTGGGGTTACAGGCATGAGCCACTGCCACCACACCTGGCCATAAAAATTTATTGATTGTTAAAATTGTGCTATTATATCATATACTTAATGATAGCAATAAGTAAAGAATAATTTGCATAATAAATATTCCTATTTTTTTCTAATTAGTACAATAATTGAATAGTAACCATCACCAAAGTAGGACAAAGAAGGGCTGTTACCATAAAGGTTAGTTTGATCTTTCAAGATTTGATTACTTCTACCCAGACTCCACTTCATCCACTTGAACAAAGGTTCTGTTGTTCATCAATCAAATGTTAAGTGTCTCTGTTGCATTGAAGTATTACCCTAGCTGGCCATATTCCACATAAAGGGCAAAGAACAGTTTCTCTCAGCAGATTTTGTAAAAAACAAAACAAAACAAAAACAACAACAACAACAACAACAAAAATGTATCTTCCATGGAAACACTTCTTTATGAAAAGATCATGGATGAAAGATAAGTCTACAAAGGCACTAATCTAATATAGTTGGCAAAAGACACCAAAATAACTGTAACACATCAGTGAAACTGACAGCATCATATTTGCTCAAATGAAGGTATATATTCTTTCATGGTAAAAAATCCTTAACACTTCTAGTAACCTCTGCCATAGTTTCCCCTCATGCTTCTTTTAGTCCAACATTAGATATAATCAAAGAATTAAGTTTATCTTGAAATGAAGCCAGTAAGGCTATATATAGTTCAGGGATTAAAAAAAGTATATATATTTTGTAAATTTTGTGAGTCACTAATTTTAATCAGTGGCACTGGGATTAATCTGGAGACATCACTGAATTAATTTACTACTCAACACAGTTTTTTATTGAGTAACATTAATCTGCCAATTTCCTTATGTGAATTAAGACATTTACAAACTGAATTTGGGGTTCTGGGGAAAAAAAGGCAAATTTCTTATCTTGCTCCAGAGAAAATAATGGCATACACTCCTCTGTTTTGTCTACAGAAGAGTGGCAGTGGGTTTTCCCACTCTATATAAGGACACAAAGCATTTTTCTGTGGACTACATTAGACTGGCTTCGAGATACAGAGGAGAGACTTATTTGATGAAGGAATAAGGCCTCCTAGTGAAAAGATTCTGGTCACAGGATGAGATCTTTGTGAAGTTCCTGTGTGCAGTCAAACTTTAATAGACCAAATTATGGGTTGCCATGGAAATAATATTGTAAATTATATTGAAAAGAATTTATTAAAATTCAGAACAACTCAGTTATACAATGGTAGCAAACAAACTACTACCCAGAACTGTTATGCAGCATTATTGGTACAGTTAGGTATTATTTCATTTACTCCTCACAACAGCCCTGAAAGGCAGGTAATGTTTCCACACTTTCCAGGTAAGAAAACTGAGGTTGAGTAAGTAACCCAAGACCATCAAAAAATGCTGAAACTCTAGATGTGCCTGATTCCAAATCTTTCACTTATGTAACACATTTCAATTCTATGATGAAAAGTAAAAACAAACAAAAAATTACACAGATAAGAAAGATGTGTCCCAAAGTGAGAGAAACCAAAATTCTATATTTTGTGTAAGAAAATTTATTTTATTATAATATTTACTCTAGAGATTACATATTGTACTACAACTTCATTAATGTTTAGATGTTAAAACACTTTAAGAAATAATGAAAGAATGTTCTGAAGTTCTTAGAAGAATATATTTAGCTTTGTGATTTATGCTCCTTTATTTTTCTCTCCCTCCCTATTTTCCTGTCTTAATTTTTTGAATTCTCCAATTCTGTGTAGCTTTTGCATGGCAATATTGAGATTATCTTTTGGAAATGACTTTCTTTCAGTTGGTGTTCTCAAAGTATTTCTCTTATTGGAAGATAAAACTGAAGAGCAGGGAAAAATGTTTTTCATTGTTCTCCAGTTAGGATATAACTTTCTTTCTGCTAATACATTCTATCCACATTGACTCCATGCCATTAATTATTGGTACTAGCTAATATCTGACTTTCACAACTTTCACCCTAATAAAAACATATTAAAGTTTCCTAAGTCAGAATTTAAGGGACAGAACCTATGTCTCTGGGGAAAAAGAAGTTTGATCCATTCATATACAATTGTGAAACCTTCTTACAGAAAATATTCACACTAGTCCCTTTGGTAGTTGTTTAAAAAAAATCCAAATGGGCCAGGCACAGTAGCTCATGCCTGTAATCCCAGCACTTTGGGAGGCCGAGGCGGGCAGATCATGAGGTCAGGAGATCAAGACTATCCTGGCCAACATGGTGAAACCCTGTCTCTACTAAAAAAAAAAAAATACAAAAATTAGCTGGGCATGGTAGCGCATGCCTGTAATCCCAGCTACTCGGGAGGCTGCGACAGGAGAATCACTTGAACCAGGGAGTTGGAGGTTGCAGTGAGCTGAGATTGCGCCGCTGCACTCCAGCCTGGGAACACAGTGAGACTCTGTCTCAAAAAAAAAAAAAAAAAAAAAAAAATTTTCAAATAAAGAGTCTCCATACTTCTCTTATTTTCACTTTCATAGAAAAATCTTTAACCTAACAATAAATAACAGAGTATATCTTTGCTAGCTATCACTTGGGCAAAGAGACTAGAACTTTTTGTATGTCAATGAATTATCTGGTGAAATTCTTAATAATTGTTCCTTCTTTTTAATTTGCTTATAAAAAGAAAAGTTTATATATTTAGTATTACCTAAAAAGATCTAGGCCCTAGTTCTTATTAGCAAACAGCAACATGAACATAATTAGTTGCTTATTAGAATTTCAAAAGTAACAATGATTAAAAAGAAACCACAAACTTTTCTCTTTCTGCTTTATAATTGTATTTACTTAAGTAATTTGGGCTTGCCTTTGACTAAACTGTTTTATGTTCATTTTTTATTGTCTGCTACCCGATAAATCCTGGTGAGGCACATTTCCTCCAGGAAAGACAACAATCAATAATAGGAAGGCTTTTGGAAGACAATAATTAATTTTTTATATGTGACACTGACTTAGTTATTCCATTAGCAAGTGTTAAATATTTTCTATACCTGTATTTACTCACCCACAAGTCCTAAAATAATGTAGCCAATAATACACAGTAGGAAGATCATACAGCACAGAACATCTGTACAACTCCTAAAGACAAAAAAAGAAATAAATAATTAAAAGAGGTCCCAAATGACTTCCTGTTTACTGCAAAAAATGAAGAGAGAAAAAGATAGTAATAGTGAGATGCTATTTCATAATTGCATATTTTATTCAATAATTTTGAAAGGTAGATCAGATGTATTTCTGCAAAGACATTAGCAGCCGTGGAGGGGCCATAGTTCTATGATTAATGAACATCCCTCAGAACTCCTAGTATTTGTTCTCTCTTATTTATTTGTAAAATGTTTTTAAAGATTAGAGTATGCCAACATCAGATAGCCATTTTTTATTTGAAATTGTAATATAAGCTATTTGATTTTATGATTTTCTTCTTCATGCCTCCTTCACACATGGTATAAAATAGCCATTTCCCACCCTCTTCTTCTTCATTTTCTTCATACACATTATAGGGGTACTATTATTAGATAAAGGATTGACTACATTAATTTTCTATGGGGAATTGAGTTATAACTATTCCAGGAACAAGGTATATAAAGCATTAAAAATAAAATGCCTCAAAAGTATAAGTTTTCTAGCTATTTCTGTAAGCTACACATTGTAAATGTAGGTTTAGAGGAAATCTGACTCACAGAGAGTCAGTGATGTGCTAAAGGTCGGAAGCCCAGCCAGGATCCAGCAGGGATACTCAAGGTTTTCAACTAAAGTATTTTCTATTCCCAATATTACATCTTGTTCAGCTTATAAGTGGTTTGGAAGGTCAAAGTTATGGCTTGAAAGTGAGCAGCAATACTGTCATTCTTTATTTGAAACTTAATGAGGACTCCGTTAGTAAAGAAAAAGATCAGCTCATTTGACAGAATTAAAAGTTGCACATGAGAATTTTCATAGTAAAAGTTATTGATCTTGAGGGCACACAGATATGCCCTAATCTTTTAGCACAGGCAGGTTGAAGTTATGCACTTATTTTCTGAAGTGGTAAGTAATGAATAATAATTGCACAGTAACAAACACACATTGATAAAGCCTGTTATACTTGTATTACTTTCAGAAACATAACCTTGAGAGATTCCTAAGAATATCTTTAGGCTATTGTGGGTAGTAAAGTGAGTTCGCTTACTTAAGGTACGTGAAAGAGGTTCTTAAAGAAGGGGGCAAATATCTAGATCTCCAACGCCAAACCTTTTTCACTTATGAGTTATGTTAATATGATTGTAATTTTCTGCAAGTTTTTAAAATAGCTACATCTAAAATCAATTACACACATTCCTATAATTCTTTACCTTGGAACAGGAAATGGATCTTTCATAGAGAAAGTTAATTGTGGGCAAACCAGAAACAAACTGTCATTTGTTTAAATCTAGTTTCAACCCAGGAATTTTTAATTTCATTTGAATTTAAGAATTATGAGAATAATAATAACAAGAGAAGAAAGCAGGTGCTCTAGTTTTTTTTTTTTTTTTTTTTGGTTAACAACCATTGTAAGCAAAAACACGCTTGGGTGTGAGCAGGGTATCTGTTTCACCTGCATTCTTACATATCCTACTTAATATTAGATTCTCAGTCTGTCAGAGCAGTTGTTACATACCTCAACACTGAATAGAAAATGCATGCAGGTAAGAAACTCAAAGAGAAAAATCTAGAGCATAGATGTGCTTTAATTAGAAATATTGCATTTTTCAAAGCCCTGGTGTGTAATCATAACTACCAGGAAGCTGGAGAGAGGGATATAATCAGAAGCACCAGCCAGGGTGGCCTGCCATCCCGTCCTTATATATCTATAATGTTATATGTTTGTATCATTTCTAATAATACATAATATAACACATACAGTAGTCTCCCCTTATTCGCAAGGGAGGCATTCTAAGACCCCTAGTGAATGCCTGAACTGCGTATGGCCCCAAACCCTGTATTTTGTTTTTTCCTATGCATACAGACCTATGATAAAGTTTACTTTATAAATTAAGCACAATGAAGAAGTTAACAATAACTAATAATAAAATAGAATAATTATAACAATATGCCGCATCACTACTCCTGTGCTTTGGAGCCATTATAAAGTAAAATCAGGGTTACTTGAACACAAGCACTGCGATACTGGGACAGTTGATCTGACAAGCAAGATGGCTAGCAAGTGGCAAAAGGGCAGGCAGGTTAGGTGGCCTGGATAGCGTGGATACACTGGACAAAGAGATGATTCACATGCTGGGTGGGACAGAGTTTGATGGCATGAGATTTTATCCTGCTATTCAGAACAGTGGGCAATTTAAGACATAAATTATTTATTTCTATAATTTTCTATTTCATATTTTCTGTGCATCACGGATGGCCACAGATGACCTCGGATAACTGAAACCTCAGAAAGAAAAACTTCAAATAAGGGAGAACAATTGTATTCATAATGACTCTATGTTACATACTATTATAAGGTTTTGTATTTATAATGCTACATAGTCAATGCAAGTAGAGGTAAACATCTAGGAAGATCAATGAAAGAAACTTAACAGTTTCAAAGAACAGAGCACAAGGACAGAAGCAGAAGCAGATCCCAAATGGAAGGTTTTTGTTTGTTTGTTTGTTTTTGGAGCCGGAGTCTTGCTCTGTCACCCAGGCTGGAGTGCAGTGGCATGATCTCAGCTCACTGCAACCTCCGACTCCCTGGTTCAAGCAATTCTCCTGCCTCAGCCTCCCAAGCAACTGGAACTACAGGCATATGCCACCATGCCCGGCTAATTTTTGTATTTTTAGTAGAGACAGGGTTTCATCATATTGGCCAGGCTGGTTTCGAACTCCTGACCTCGTGATCCACCCACCTTGGCCTCCCAAAGTGCTGGGATTATGGGCGTGAGCCACCGCACCCGGCGGAAGTTTTTTAAAAAGTAAAACCCACACTCTTTCACTACTTGCACTAATGAATGAGCATCAGTTGGTGTTTTGGTTCTATATAGGGTTTTACACTATAATTTATTTTTTATTCTTTGGTGCCAAGGAAACACTAAAGCATCAGGAACTACCCTGTCCCCACCCAACTATTTCCCCAGCAGTCTCTCACCACAATGGGACAGCATTTCTCAATAATTCACACCTTAAGATGTTTGGAGATTCTCTTCTGGGGCCAGGGAAAATAATATATTAAAGTCTGCTGGGAGGGGGGAGGGATAGCATTAGAAGATATACCTAATGTAAATGATGAGTTAATGGGTGCAGCACACCAACATGGCGCATGTATACATATGTAACAAACCTGCAGGTTGTGCACATGTACCCTAGAACTTAAAGTATAATAATTAAAAAAAATATTTCAGTAGAAGATCTAATTACATAGTGATTGCTTTATTCCTTAAACAAAACAAATTTGTATGGAATGCTTACTATATGCATACAAATAAAGGATATAAATATCCAAAAAAAAAAGTCTGCTTTGTTTTTCTGGTACACTGTTTTAGAGAAATGGCAGACCATACCCTATGGCCAGACTGGTTAATTTTGTCTTACTTAACCAGAGAAGGTTTTTGAACAAAAACTAAGAATTCAAATCTCCCCAGTAGTAGACATTAGTATTTCTAAATTTGTTTCTGTAGCAACTTGATTCACTTTATTGTTTTAGAAAATTTTTAAAATAGGTGTGTGTGTGTGTGTGTGTGTGTGTGTGTGTGTGTGTGTACTTTCAGGTAATTATAATTACCTGCTATTTTTTCCATTAATTTATCTGCTTCTCTCCCTTTCCTCAGATATATTCTCTCTAAAAAAATAATTAGTGCTTAGAAAGTTACTGGAAAATTGAATGTGAACAAATCAAAATATAGCTTGGACACCATTTTGTGAGTCAAGGAAAGTAGCAGAAACTCAATTCAAATGTTTAGAAGTTGTAGTGCCTTATCATTGTTTCTTTATTTTTATTTCAGAGCATCTGTCACAATCCTAAATGTTCTATAGGAAATGAGTTCTTTTTTTAAGAAAAATAAGGTTTTAATTGGGATAGTTCTCAAAACTCTTTAGACAGCTATTGAGATAACTGGGTGATCTAAGCTCATGGCTGAAAATTATTCTGAATCATATTCTAGCTAGAGGCTTGTCATAACTGGACTTTTTCCTTAGGTGGATTCATTTTTACTTTCACAGCAAGCACTGTGAACCATTGTACTAAGCTAAAAATGGGTTGCATCCCACTGGGTCCCAGAAAGAAGACAGAAAGAATAGTTACAGAGACAGTTGCCCAACTCTCTCCCTCACCCTCCCTCCAAATCAAAGTCCCACTTTTTCAAAACAAGCTGCTCACACCCCCATTTATCAGAGAGCCACTCAAAACTTTACTTAGATTGTGTTTCTCTGGCATAAAAGTGTTTTCAAAAGTTAAACTACAGAACTACTATTGCTACCTTATATCTATATTCCAAATTAAAAGAATAAGAATAGGATTCCAATTACATGTGCATGTGCAGACTTCCCTTTCCTCCTACCTCTAATCCACAAATATTGTATGCCTATAGTCATCCAGACTTAAAGTGTTGGGAGTTGTCTTTGACTTTCCCTTTTTGTTAGCTTATCTTTTATATTCAATTGACAAGTTCTCTTGACTCCTTTTCTCTGATATGTCTTTCATCCACCCCTTTCTTTCTATTGATGTTGCCTGGACTTAGTCCAGGGTTTTTAATCCTCTCTTCAGACTATTGCCGTGGTCTCTTAATTGGGATTTTGCAAGTAGTTTCTGCCTGATCCAATTCGGTCTGCACATCACTGATATTACTGATATGTGATGAGTCAGTTTACTGTTTAAAAAATTGCAGGACCTCTCCATTACCTATTTAATAATTTCCAAATATCTTCACTTCATGTTTAAGAACCAAGATCAATCCTAATTCAAGCCCCAGGCTACCTTTCTAGCTGTATCTCCCATTATTCCTTCTTAATGTGTTTTAACCAATTTGGACTTTTTCAAACAATGATACACAGCCCTTGGGCACACTCAGAGCTCTCTGCTCATAGCACCTCTAGACTCCCCCTCTGGGATAACCATATGTCCCAATTTGCATGGGATAGCCAGGGTTTACACCTCTTTCCCTAGAATAACCGTTAACAATGTTTCCATTTACTCTCAAAAAAGCTCCAGTGTGGATCGCCACATTCTATACTAAAATCCTATCCCTCAAGTCAGCTGAAATGTCACCTCCTTCTTGAAGTTTTCAACTAGAAGAGCTCTCTAATCCCCGTAGACCTAGGGAACTTTTGTTTGTATCTTTAAGGCAACTATATTTAATCTATTATAGCCTAGACCAAGGGCAGCAAACTACAGTGTATGGGCCAAATCTGGTTTGCTGTCTGTTTTTGTACAGCCTGCAAGCTAAGAATAGTTTTTACAATTTCTAAACAATTTTTTAAAAATCAAAGGAATAATATTTTGTAACCTAGAAACGTTATGTAAAATTCAAACTTGCATTCATAAGTAAAGATTTTTGGAAAACAGCAATACTAATATATGTATATCGTCTAAGGCTACTTTCTTTTGCTACAATGGCTTAGTAGCTGCATTAGATACCACCTGGCCTGCAAAACCTAAAATATTTACCACCTGGACATTTATAGAAAAAGTTTACTGACCTCTGACCTAGACCATAAAGTCCTCTATTGCAGCATTTAGCAGAGTCTTGCATGCTACAGACATACAACAATCTATGTCCTGTGAATTATTAGTGAGATGCATCCTTCACTGACAGTCTAATGCATCATAAACAGGGCCTGGTAAAAATCAAAATGCTGTGTTTCAAATTTCAGATCTTTTTTATTTTTTGTAGTGAATATGTTGCTTAGAGATTCAAATTTTTGGTCAAGCTTAAACATGCTATCTGGACATTGCTATCTCCAGTAAAATAAATCACTAAAAAACAAATGCAAACAAAAAAAACCAATTAGATTTAATTTAGAGGTAATAAGAGAGTTTTGTTTGATAAGTGCATATTTTGGTTTCACACTAGTTCTTATTCTCCAACAACTGTCATTTTGCTTCCTTTTCAGGGACAGCTTTCTACTCTCATCCAGAAACTGATTCATTTACTGGTTTCCTTTCTTTGTGGCAGATGAAATTCCAATGATATCAACCATCCTGAAAGGTCATTAATATCAAGCATTAGAGTGAGAACAGAAGTCCTAAAAGTCATTATTCTCTGACAGATCATCCATTTGTGCCTAATGAATCAGTTTAGGGACTGTCCACTGCCTGTGATTCCAGTCGGATGCTCACCTCTCATTTGAAAATTGTTGGTGTCACCTGGGTACATCTGTCTACAACATGGCTGCATTTATAACCCAAAGTCTAGAAGCATTGGTCCTCTGTGGTTCTGTTGGCACCTGAATGATGCCATTCAGTCATCTGTTACTGCTCTGATTCTTACCACAAAAGTCTGTCCCAGGAAGCAGAATGAATGCTTCACTTCCCACAGGCTTTATTAGAGGATAATGCACTTTGGGGCCATCTTTCAAGCTTCACTGAGATACGTTTGGCAAACTGCAGACCGTGCTGTGAATTAGATCATCTGAGTTGCTACTAGTCAGTGTCAGCTGGACTCTATTTTGAACTATTTAGGAGTAGAGATCTATGTAAGTTAAAAATATTTTCCCTTTTTTCCCCTACTTCTCACGAATAATAGAGAATCTGGTGATTTTTGAGAGGGACATCCTCTAAGAGCTTGCGTTTGAAAGCATTAATTGTATCCACCCCCTTGGTTCCAGTTTCTCTTCTTCCCACATACATTGTCTGACAGTTCTTTGTTGTTCTGTTCCCCAATCCACAGCTTTAGGTTATGCCGCACACCATTCTTTGTGTATGTGAGAGCTGAGGTTTTATTAGAAGGCAAGTTACACTGGCTGTTTCTATAAGAGGTTAAAGATTATCTTGAAGAATTTCGCTCTGTTACTGAAATCAGAAACCTCATAGAAAGGCACAAATGAGCTTTTAATTACATGAACCTGTATTTTCAGGTGTTTGATATTAATACAAGTTTTTTAAGCATCCTAAAAAATTTTAAAGATGACTTTAAATTTACATTTACCTTTGAAGATAATCCTGGCATCCAACCATTGAGAAAGAAGTGTTGGTTTTGTAGGATTAGTATTTTTAACACATTTTAAACTGTTGTTTAAAAACAAAATGTACCAAATGACTCAATACCCTATGAAAAAACAGTATAATATTGATAATATCTTTCAAATGTATTAGGTTATATAAGATAACATTTAAGTATTGTAGCTGCTTTAGTTAGTTCTTCTGAGTAATTAGATCTTAAAAGCTTCTCTATCTTCTGATTAGTCTTCTATTCTAAACTGCTTGCATTTGGGTTTCCATTGCCTTGAGAGAATAGCTTTAACTGGTTGTGATTTATATTTTCATTTGTAAAGAGAAATGAAACCTGATTTTTTTTTTTTTACAAAGAGGAGTTTAAGTGATGCCTGTATAAAAGTGTCTTTTGTTTGAAAGGGGGCAAGATAAGACAAAATTGGTTTTACGATGTTATTCATCGTGTGTGTAAAACTTGTATAATATTCAGTAATCTGTCAGTAGGTGGAAACCACTCTGCAAATGCTAATAAAGTGAAAGCGAGATCACAGTTACTGCTTATATTACAGCTGGGGCATTGTAGACCAAAGGCACTACACAGCAGGGTGCAAAGAGACCTAGCTCTAGACAGCTTTCGGACATTAGTCCAAAGTCATCAACAAAGGTTGAAGGGAATTCATATCTGTTTGGAACACTTTTTAATCTTTTTGGAATAAGTTAGAATCTATGTAGACACAGAGTAGTGCTCAAAAATATTTGTTAAAACAATGAATGAACTTCTGGAAATTCTCATTCAGCTATTAAAATAGAAAAATGCATGTCTCCTATTAATCATATGATAATCTTTTTTAGTAATTAAAAGCATACACATTAAAGTGAGGAGATTACTATTTGTCACCTCAAATTTTAATAAGTAAATAAAAAATATTGCCTGATGATGATAGGGGACTTAGAAAATTGCAAGCCCTTTGACCCAGTAATTTTCTTTTTAGTAATTTATACCATAGGCATAATTATAGATGTAGTAAAAATTTATTTATAAAGATTTAAAACACTGCACTGTTTATAATAGAGAAAAGTTGAAAACAACTTTTAGAACAATATTTAATTATATGAAAAAATGTTTTAGGCTGGCATAGCGGCTCATGCCTGTAATTCCAACACTTTGGGAAGCTAAGTTGGGGGGATTACTTAAAGCTAGGAGTTTGAAACCAGCCTGGGCAACATAGTGAGACCTGGTCTCCATAAAACATTTTAAAAATCAGCTGCATGTGGTGGCATGTGCCTATAGTCTCAGCTTCTTGGGAACTTGAGCTCACAAGTTCACTGTTGGAGTGAGCTATGAATGTGCCACTGCGCTCCATCCTAGGAAACAGAGCGATACCCTTGCCTCTAAAAAAAATTTTTCAAATAATTTTTAAAAATAATAAAAAGGAAAACAAGATTTCTCTATTATAAGCATATTTTACTTATTGGTTTTGGAATTATTTCAGTCCTCAAAGGAAAACAGTAAATACAACATGCCATATTTGACATAAATAACAGCAAACATTATACAAGTATGCTATTGGTAAACTTTAGTATGAATGGGAGGTTTGCACAGATTTTGGAAAGAAAATTAACAAATTTGTGAAATAGTATAATAAGGAATAGTTATTGCCCTGGGTTGTCCATAGCAAAGAAGCATAGGCATTCGGTACATACCTATTGAATGGATCAATGAAAATATTATCTGAACATTAGACAATATTTTGTAGACATTTTAAAAAACACATAAAATGCTGTATCTCTCCTGTTCTCAAAGTGTTCAGCAAAATGGGAAACTCCAACCATTGTAATGGAAATTTGAATCATTTGGTTAGAGCCCAAAGTAGTACGAAAATTCTTTTTTGTGAATATTTGCCAACCTATTTTATCTACAGGCTGGTTATACTATAACATAGCATTACTAGTAACAATAGGGTCATTATTATTAGCAAAAGTAAAAGACAAACTTTGTAGAGGTGTTAAGATAAAACTAAATATTCCCTAAATGTTTATTGATTTGAAATTATTAAATATAATCTCCATGTAATAAAGTTTAAATTTGTACCTAGGTGATGTATCTGTTAAGAATTTGCTTGGCTGAAAACACCAGGAAACTTAAAGCCAGAAATGTGGTTTAAATTTCAAGGAATTTATTTGTTAAATACAACAGGAAGTGCTGCAGTTGGCAGTCCTGAGCTGGGGTGGTGCATCATCCAGCGATGCCATTAGGGACTTGACTCATTTCATCCTTCCACCCCTCTCATTCTTAGCTTGTAGACATTTGTCTTCATGTTTATGCCTCATGTCACAAGTTGACTGCTGCACTCAAGACACCTGAATCTCTTCAAAGAGTCTTTGTTTTTTTATTTAGGGAAGAAAGTCCCTCCTGGCAGTCTTTCTCTTTAGCTCATTGGCTATTCCTGTGTCTCATGACCATCCCTACCTGGAAGGTGCTTTAAAAAAGTGTTTGGCTTTTCAGCTTCTCTACTAGCGGACACAAGAGGAAAGATGATTTGGAATGCATGTTGAGTGAGACAAATTACAGAATATATCACAGCTACTAGTGAGATTTATTTTAAACGATTATAAAAAATAAGATTTTCCCATTCTAATAATTTCAAGTCAACCCAAATGGATTGTGCAAATAATATGGGCTTTTTGCAACTATTATTAAATACTAAATAGAAATATAAAACTGAATATTATATATTTTCACAGAATTCAAGTAAGTTAAACTGAGATTCGTTTCCCAGCAAAACCATGTTCTAGAGCTGATATCAGTAACAGCAAAATAGCAAGTAGTTAGATTTTAACTCTGAATAATTTTATATTTTATATTCAATTGTTTATATAATTCTTGACATTCATATTCAGTGAAATGGAATTTTAAATTTAAATTTAGCCATAGTAAATATACACATTTACAGTTGTCATTACATTGAGTATTAAAATATAAATTTTTAAAGTTAAATATATGCATATATATTTAAATCATTAGACATAAAATGTATCACAAACTGTACTAGTCTCTTTCATTTTAACATAAGATATTCAAAATAGCATCTTTTTTTTTTTTTTTTTTTTGAGATGGAGTCTCTCTCTGTCACCCAAGTTGGAGTGCAGTGGCATGATCTCGGCTCACTGCAACCTCCGTTTCCCAGGTTCAAGTGATTCTCCTGCCTCAGCCTCCCGAGTAGCTGGGATTACAGGCACCCACCACCACACCTGGCTAATTTTTGTATTTTTAGTAGAGACAGGGTTTCACCATGTTGGCCACGCTGGTCTCGAACTCCTGACTTCAGGTATCTGCCGGGCTTGGCCTCCCAAAGTGCTGGGATTACAGGCGTGAGCCACCGCATCCAGCCCTCAAAATAGCATCTTAATGTTGGGAATGAGTCATTAGGCAATCTATACTTAATTTTGTCCAGAGTGGTCTCGGTTCTCTTACAACAAAGCACTACAATTCAACTTACATAACAGGTACCAGCTCCTACTAATATCCTCTTTTCTGCCATTCTGAAATATGGCCTTCAAAGACTCTAATTTCATGATTAATGAGGTACCTATTTTGTGCCGGATACTGTGGCAGATGCTATGAAACGTTGGTGAACCACACAGATAAGATGCTTTCTCTCACGGAGTTCCCAGTTTAGTCTGGGGAACAGATAATAAATAAGTAACCATCAATCAATAAAATGATGACAGATTGTGTAACTGCTAGGGAAAAAAACATGATTCTATGAGGGAAAATATTAAGGATGGCCTACATATAGAGGGTTCATAAGGAAGGGCTCTCTGAAGTGGTTGTAGGACTTGTATTTCAGGCAGAAGAAACAGCAAATGCAAAGGCCCTGAGGGCAGGTGAGACCAGGGTATGTCCTGGGAGCTGACAGATAGCCAGTGATATGGTTTGGCTGTGTCCCCAACCCAAACTTCATCTTGAGTTGTAGCTCCCACAATTCCCACATGTTGTTGAGGGGGGCTGGTGGGAGATAGTTGAATCATGGGGGCAGTTACCCCCATACTGTTCTCATGGTAATGAGTAAGTCTCACGAGATCTGATGGTTTTATAAGGGGAAACCCCTTTCACTTGGCTCTCATTCTCTTTCTTCCCTGCCACCATGTAAGATGTGACTTGCTCCTCCTTGCCTTCCACCATGATTGTGAAGCCTCCCCAGCTATGTGGAATGGAGTCAATTAAACCTCTTTCCTTCATAATTCCCCAGTCTCGGGTATGTCTTTATTAATAGCATGAGAACAGACTAATACAGCCAGTGTGGATACAACAGGGGAGAAAGGGATAGAGCAGCTGCTACAGTTTGAATGTGTCCCCCAAGGTTCATGTGTTGGAAACTCAATCCCCAATGCAACAGTTCTGAGAGGTGAGATCTTTGAGAGATGATTAGTTTCTGCCCTCATGAATGGAGTCTCAGGAGTGAGTTCTATATCTGGAGCGGGGATGGGGGGTGTTACAGAAGCGAGTTTGGTTCTTTCCTGTCCTTCTTCTGTGGCACATGTGATGCCTTCTGTCATGTTTTGATGTAGCCCCTCGATCTTGGACTTCCCGCACTCCAGAACTATGTGCCAAACAAATTTCTATTCTATTATATATTAATATATAATAATATATATATAATCTATTCATTATTATATATATAGCAGCACAAAACATGCTAGGGCAGCAGCACAAGAGGTGGTTGGTACAATTAAATGACTGAATAGCCCTCAGTGTGGAGGAGCGTGGACTTTTCTGTCAGGAGAGTTCACTCACAACATTTCATATGTTAAAGGACCTGACAGTTCATGACTCACCTTGAAATATACTATCTCATTTGGATGATTACAAGTTGTAAAGTTGATATGAGAGCTGTTATTAATACATCACTTTACAAATTAAGTCACTCCTGATTACAATTTCAGTTCATTTTCTGTTGGAAGTTCTTGAATAGGGGGAGTAATATAACAAAAGTTCTATCTCAGATTTATCTTGACCAGGATGCAGAATGAATTGGGATGAAGCGTGTGGTGAATGCGGTGTGGTAGCAACACAGAAGAGAATGAAACCAGGGCCAGTTCTGTTTCATCTTCATCATCAGCCTCCCACACATGTCTGTTTTCCTGGGTACCAGGAATACTGTGAAAATAAATGTCAGAGCATGGGAGAGTTTTCAGCTCCAAAAAGATGCCTCATGGGTTGAAATGGATATGAATGGATTTCTCTCTAACGGTTTTTAACACAGAGGGAAGAAACAATGGTTATGGATCATTTCAGCACCAGATCCTATATTTGTCTCTCTGACAGTTTTCAAAGTAAACTATTTCACTTTTTTTATTACATCAACTTGATAAAAGCATATTTTCTCTAAGCTCTTGGAGATCAAAGATCATATTTTTCAGTTTTCTGCTGTGAATGTAGTTAGCTGGCATCTGTCTTTTCTGTAATGGACATAAGGGGTTGTTGCTGTATTGTTGGCTTTAGTCCCTGAGGATCAAAAAAGAGCTGGCCTTGACTGCTCCTGGATGTGGACTGTCCATTATGAACAATATACATGACAACTTACTGAACTGTGTTGTTTCTAGGTCTTGTCAACTGTATTTAAGGGAGCAAAGACAGAGTAAAAGCAAGGAGGGAAAGAGGATAAAAGTGACATCTAGAAGCAAGACAAAACCAAGATAGAAATAAGCTGAAAAGGGATTTAAAGGAGAAAGAAAATGAGAGGAAGCAGTAGGGCTCCTGATGAAAATCCGAAGTTATTAAAGATTGAGAAAGAAAAAGGCAAAAGAGAATAAATCAGAAAAAGAAGATCAAGAAAAATGCAGAAAACTATTTCTGGTTATATGGAAAGAAAAATAAAAGTTGTACAGTGAAGGAAGCTTACTAACATCTGTTTGAATCTGGAGAAAATATAAAAGCAGATACATATCCTAGTGTAAAAGTACTAGCTTATGTGCATGAGAAAGCAGATAATAAGGTGAATGATGATATTAATTTCCCGTAAATGTATTTAATTTCTCTATTTTTACTTTATAGTTTAAATAATCCTAACAGTCAGATACACTAGAGAAAAGTTTAAAGACGTTGGTCTTTACTGTTCTCCTCCTTTAAACATTTACAGTTTATTCCTTTCTAATACAACAACTGTTTGTCAGCTACCAAAAAGCCACTTAACAGACTCATGCATCTCTTTGTCTCCCCCTTTACTAGACTTAGAGAATTTACCTCAACTCAATGTCTGTGCAGCCTGGTCCCAGTACGGTAACAGAACGACCTGTAATCCAGTGCTATCTTGCATGGACAATAAAAAACACGCCAGCATCATCTTTCATATTTTGATGTAAAAAGCATGTGAAATCTATGTTTTATTATTAAAAGCTCCAAGACTTGCAGACTTTCACATTTGCTTCATCTTTCAGTTACTGGAAAAATGTGCCAAAGTGTGTGGAGCAGTCTATCTTTAGACTTTCATTGATGCTAGGGTTGCAGTAGTGGCAATAACAATAGGTGAGATACAACTTAAAGACTTAAGAAGGCCATAGTGAAATATGCCCAGCACATAAAGAATTTCAATTTACCTTAAGTAATGCAAGTATTTAGAATGGTAACTGGGACTCCTAGGCTCTATTCTCAGGAGATCAGCATCAAATAACTCTGAACCATCCCTGATTCTTGATCATCACTTTTATTGAGCTCAATGCTTTTCAGAATTTACATCTATCAAATTTGATTTTAAATTTGGGCAGCAAATTAATATGATTGCTTTGTTTTAGTTAGTGTTCACTAAGAGTTTTCCTAGAAGAATAAAGTATTAATTTT
The DNA here is from genome assembly GCF_028858775.2 of Pan troglodytes. Classification (NCBI taxonomy): domain Eukaryota; kingdom Metazoa; phylum Chordata; class Mammalia; order Primates; family Hominidae; genus Pan; species Pan troglodytes. The sequence goes on along the minus strand of NC_072398.2, from coordinate 155,699,019 downwards.
AGGTAGTTGAACTGCAGATTTTAGTCATTCTGTCTCGTCATGCTGCAAAGAGAAAGGAAGAATATACTAGAATACAGTCTCCTATCTGGGCTTGAGCCTTAAGGCAAAGATTTGCCTTGAGAATCACAATCTGGGAATTTAGATTCTATCTACAATTAACACCTGGCAAGTCTCTCAACTCCCCACTTACCACCACAAAGCAATTGTTTCTATCCACAACGGAGTTGCAGGATTATTTATGCAGTATCTGTAAAGCACGTAGTACTCCTCATAGAAAAAGTTGAGTTAGGAGTATATGTCCATTTATGTGTGTTTTAAAAAGCAGAAAGGGAAACAGAAAACTGAAACTTTGACATGGATTGGATTATAAATTATTACCATCATTATTTATACATCTATATACAAAAGCTTAAAAATAAAAAGCTTTAGGGCACAAATAAGTTTGCACCAGTCTATAAAGTCTTTGGTTTTCTAACCTGTAAGGTCTAAATTATCCCAATAATATTCAATATTGGTTAATTTTACTAGGCAGAACACCACAATATATGTATACTTTTAGTATGCCCCCAAACATGAATTTCCCAGGAAATCATAATTATTAGCACTCCATCCTTGTAATCATCCCGTCTGGTCTTCTAGAAAAACCCTCTCACATGCACTGTCTTTCATCTTTTCTGCTCCTCCTCAATCTTCCTTGTGGACTGTTCTGTCTCTACCTGTGTCTTAATGTTTGCCTAAACCTCAGGGCTTTCTCATGATCTTCTAATTCTATCTGTTAATCTAAAGTAATCTCATCTATACCATAGTTTCCAAGACTTTAGCCATGATAACAACCCTAACCTTTCTCCTGAGTGCCAGCTTACTTTTAAATTTTCAAATGTTCCAAATCGAACTTACTACTTCTCTGTGAGGTCCCAGATTTTCTCTCTTCTCCTTAACTATCTCTGCCCACCACTCACTCTTTCATCCAAGCTAAAAATTCTGCCATTCTTGACTCTTCTCTCTTATCCTCCACATTTAGTTGTCTGACAAGCCCTGCTGATTCTCCATCCTACAATGTTCTGTTTCTTTCCCTCCAATCTCATTGCTACTTTCCAGGTTGAAGCCTCATCATCTCTTATATCTGGAGTGATAGCACAGCCTCCAGACAGCGTCTTGCCCTTTTTGGCCCCTAATCCACATTTTATACAATACATAACTTGACATATAAATCCACTAGTCAAAACATTTTGAGACTTTCAATTGCTTACAAAATAAAATCCAGATTTCTTAGTCTGGCCCTTGCTAAGCTGCTCAAAATTACTTTTTATCTTCTGTCCACTCTCACATACAACCTTTGCATTCCCAAAATCTTAGTGGCTTTTTATCTTGATGAACCATATACATTTTGATGTATTTTACCTGTTTTTGACATTTAAAAATGGCAGTTTCATATGGCTCAACTAATAATGGCTATCTGCCTTGAAAGCTCTCTCACCCTTAAAACTTGTTAAAACATCATCAACACCCAGCTTAAATGTTACCACCTCTGTGAAGCCAGCTTAAATGTTACCATCTCTGTGAAGCAATCATTTGCCACACTAGGTTAAAGAGCAGTTCCCTCTTTGATGCTCCCTTACCTCTGGCATAACACTGTGTTCTAATTATTTGTACCTACTTGTCTCTATCATTTGAATACGGGAAACTTCAGGGTAGAACTTGGGACTTAATTAACTCTATATCTTTACTTCTATAATCAGTAGTTAATAAATATTTGTTAGATAAATGAATAGACTTCTTTGGAATTTGTTATACAAAGGAGCTGGTAAAATTTTTGGTTAAAAGTAGAAGGAGGGTTAGTATTCTGATTTAACATATTTTACAATGCTTCTTTTCTCTTTTTATATCACCTTCTCCCTTTGCTTCTTAGTGGGTAATGTATTTGTTCTTACCAGATGGATTTAATATGGCTATGAAAGAAATGCTTATTCACTACCAGGGCACATGGCCACAGTAAGTCTTGATGTGCATATATAACCCACATGAATGCAAATGTGTAAGGTTGAGCCAGCAAAATCCCAGAAGGCAGCAAACAAGATTAGGCAGCAATCAGAGGGCAAATCATTTCTAGGCAATATCAGATTGTTTTTGATAACATTCGAACCAAAATTCTTTTCAAAAGGAAAATCCCAAGAACAACAGAAATAGAAGAGATGAAGTTTGTAGAAAAATAGGCCTTCCAAGTTAGCACTTAGGATATTGCATATTTTAAAAGTATGATTTTAAACCAAGAGACTATGTATGCTCCAATCTTTCAATCATCTCTGATACCAGGAAAACGCCATTTAACATAGACTGATCTAGGTGCAGACAAGAGGTGCAAGATCACAGCAGGTCAGTGAAAGATGCAGCATCAGGGCCACAGCCAGACTTAGACTTAAGAAGGACTTATACCAGGACAGAGACTCTGCCTCAGCCAGTTTCCCCACACATGAGTGAGAAGGAATTTTTAATGCCAGAGACATAGTGTTCTGATTCCTACATATTACTGGTTGCTGGAATAGATAAAAATTAGTTAGAAAATTAAATGTAGCAAATTCCTTAGTTGGGTTCAGTTGCTTATTCTCAATGTTTTTGTGGTTTCATGAAATCCCTTTCACACACAATTAAAGACAGGTTCTTAAGAAAGATACACTATTTAAAAGCACTATTCTGGTGGGTTGGCAGAGTGAACATCCTAGATGTCTTAATCAACTCAGGCTGCTATAACAAAATACCATAGGCTAGTTGGTTTAAATAACAGCCATTTATTTCTGACAGTTCTGGGGGCTGTGAAGTCTGAGATCAGTGTGCCCGCATGGTCAGGTTCTGGTGAGGGGCTTCTTTTCTGATTTACAGCTGCTTCCTTCTTGCTCCATCCTCACATCACAGAGAAAGAGCACTAGCTCTCTGGTTTCTTCTTATAAGGGCACTAATCCCATCAGTAGGACCCACCCTTATGGCCTTCTCTAAACCTAAGTACCTCCAAAGGCCCCACCTCCAAATACCATCACATTGGGGATTAAGGCTCCAACATACAAATTCTGGGGGACACAAAACTTCAGTCCATAACACCAGGTAAGTAGCATTTCTCCTAGTGTAGTCAGAATAGAACCTACTCTCATTTGGGTGTGCCATCCCTCTTGCATACAGTAAACCTCTTTTAAAAGATACAGTTGAAGTTGGTCATTTAAATCTGCTCTATAGGGCTGAGCTCAGTGGCTCATGCCTGTAATTCCAGCAACTTGGGAGGCCAAGGTGGGAGGATCACTTGAGGCCATAGTTTCAAAATCAGTCTGGGCAACACAGTGAGACCTTCGTCTCTACACAAATAAAAACATTAGTCACACAGGGTCACGAACACCTGTAGTCCTAGCTACTTGGGAGGCTGAGGTGGGAGGATTGCTTGAGTTGAAGCGTTCAAGGCTACAGTGAGTGATGATTGTGCCATTGCACTCCAGCCTGGGCAAAATCCCATCTCTTGAAAGAAAGAAAGAAAGAAATCTGCTGTATAGATGTATAGATAAAAGTGAAATATTAAGTATTTTACTTTTGTTAGTATATTTTTAATTTTAAGCCAGATGATCTGCTTTATTTTATGCAAAAGCACAGATCAGTAAGTCAGATAAAAATGCAGTTCTATGACATGTATATATGGGTTTCATATAGGAACTTGAGGATTCATGTCCTTGAATCTTGGGATAAACAAAATCTCAGAAGAGGCAAAAGAATGACACATAAGCCAGGTTAACTTACATTGCCCTCTGGCTTTCAATGTGGAAGCATTACCCTTGGATAGCTCTTGAATATTCTACTCTAAGCTTCATTTTTGGCCAGCACAACTCTTTGTGGCTGCCTTGTTCCATGGTCTCTTTGGTACTCTTGGCAGCTGTCTTCTATGGAGAACTGAGCACCAGAATAAAATGAAGGGCAAAGCCCTGCTTCCTTCAACACCAGTATTTAAAGTTAATCTAGCATTCTTCACTTCAAATATACAGTTCAAATATCACTCCCAACCCCCCCTGCCAACGCACATCTCCCCAGCTCATATTTTCAAGGCCTTTCTGGATCTGCAAATATGTAAATCTTCAGAGATATGTGCTTAGTTCTCCAAAGCACATCAAGACTATTAAATAATAAGGCCCCAATAAAAATCTAGCTATGCTGACATTTAGATGACAAGCTGGTAAACAGTACATTATGTTGATTTTTATTTAGCTCCATATGATTCTGTAAAGACTTTTGTGTGCTTTGTGATACATTAATATTTGTACAAAAGAAAAGTACAATCTTTCCTTCCTTTCCCTACCCCCAATCCCTGGGCAAAAACATTCTCTCTGAATATATGACTAGCTTACAGGAAATAGCATTTGTTGTAGATGCCATATCAATTCAGATGGTAGAAAAATTTATAAACATAATCCCAGGATAATAGGTTGAATTTGTTATAAAACTTTTGAAGTTTGATTTTATTTGCGGCATGGACCTCAATAATAGATAGCTCTCAATCTGTTTATTCCCAGAAGTGATACTGAAAGGTGAACAATTCTTAACTTTATTAAAATGTTTTTATTATAGATATATTTATGTCATTATCAGTTGTTCTAAAGACAGTGAAAGAAAAAGATCTTAAGTCCAAGACCCAAGTTCTGCCTTTTTTTCTCCTGAACTATATTCCGTAAACCCCACAAGAGGCAAGACTATGACGGCATTTCTGCCTTTCTACTATCATCATTCTGGCGAGGAGAACAGACAAAAATATGTGTGTTTAACTATAAAGAAGGGTTATAGTTTGGATTGTCTTAGCATGGATCACAGGGAATAGAATGTATAATGATCATATATCATGAGTAGCTCAGCAGAAGGCTTTCAAAATATAACAGATAAAATAAAAATGTATCCTAGAAGAGGAAAAAAATAGACTTAAGTAAAGGAAACAGAGGATAAAATACTTAAATGTTGAAAATGCTGTGAAATATTCTTATTTCATTTTCCTAAGTTTGTTAAATGCTTGGCTTTTGTACGTGAATTGGAAAATCTGTTCTCTACTTCCCCAATCTCCTACTCTGCACCATCTTCACTCTGATCCTTTTCAAATCTTACAGACCTTCCTAGCCTAAAGAAGAGATAATTACTCAAAAACATAAAAATGTGTTTATTATACATAATTCAAATATTCTGGGAAGTCAAGAATGTAGGACGTCTAAGCCTATAGTGTAATATGGTTTACACAGAAGCTTACATTTAAATTTAGTAAAAGCTACCTACCAGCAGCCTCAAAGAAAACCAGATCTTTGAAAAAATAATAGAGAATTGTATCAAACTACATCTGACTAGGCAAAAAAGAAAATCCATAAAAGCAATCAAAGAAATTTATAAAAGGAAAAATGAACAACAAAAGATAAGGAAGTTGATCATAGAAATCCTAGAAATAAAAAATATTTTGAAAGGGGGATTTTATAATTAATTTGCTCTGTAGCAAATATTAGAACTATGTGATAGGTGTTTAAATACAACACACCATTTATTTGCAAAAAAACCAAATGCCCATGTATTGTACTCTAAAAGACTTAGCATAACGAAAAGAAAAAACCAAAGATATATACATATTGTGCCTTGTAAGTTAAGGGAGGTCAAGTTCATCCTATGTGCCTAAGGATATAAGTTTGTCATTAAGTTATAGTCCAAAGGGTTGAATATTAATGGTTGCTAACTTTCCTTAATGGGAGCATTATTTTGAATGACATATATTTGTCAAATAATAAGGATCATTTAATTATATGTATGTCCTCCTAACTGCTTAACATTCAGAGGTATGTGACCTAAATCATAGATTTGGTTAGATAACTTTGTACCTGAGGGTCCCTTCCTGTCCAATTACCAAGCAAGCTTTTCAAATGCACTGAAAGATTTAATTCATAAAGCCCTTAAGAGCCTTCTGGTAAAAGGTTGAAGCAGCACAAATAAGCTACTGATACATGACCATGTTTCAGAAAATCATGCCAGGACTCTAAGCAAGTGTGCTTATTTATCATTGCTGAATTGCTACAGTAAGGCAAAAAAAATTCCCGAGCAATATGAATATATTTATTATAAATATGTAGGAGAAAATGCAAATTACAGTTTAGTATCATAATATTAAGATGTTTATTTATAACTTTATGACATTAGAGAAAGCATTTGTTGCTCAGAAATCTTTGTCTATATATAACTACAGGTCTCTAATTTTATGAGACAAAGGTTACTTGCCTATATTTATTGGCATTTTGTCAGTTCCAAAGCTGCTTCCACATTTTTAGGTATTTATTATAGCAGCAATCCACTTCTCAGTACCAATTTACTTCTCTTAGCTCAGGCTGCTATTAACAAACACCACAGACTGAATGGCTTAAACAACAGAAATTTATTTATCACAGTGCTGGAGCCTGGGAAATCAAAGATCAAAGTGCCAGCCAATCTGGTTCCTTATGAGGGCCCTCTTCCTGATTTCTAGATGAATGCCTTCTTGCTGTATTGTTATATGGCAGAGAGAGAGAGAGAGAGAGAGAGAGAGAGAGAGAGATCATCCCTATTGTCTCTTCTTACAAGGGCACTAATCCCATTCCTGAGGTCGCCACCCTTGTGATTTAATCACATCCCAAAGGCCTTTACCTCCAAGCACCATCACACTGAGGATTGGGGTTTCAACACGTATATTTTGGGGGACACAAACATTCAGTTTATAGCAGAGATTCATCAAAATATAATGAAGCAGATAAAATATTCAACAATCCATTCATAGTGCCTGATTTATAAGTTTATTTCCACATGTATTTTAAAAATCATGCTTTATATAAATGATAATTTAGTATTAGCGACTTTTTCCTTTTAAATTTCACCAAAAAATATTTGATTCATCTTTAACACCCATGTCTTTGTCATTGCTAGGTTTCTTAGTCCAATTGTTCAGAGTATGTCAGTTTCAATTCTAAATTGTCTGAGATGCAAACTTTTTTGAATCCATTGATGAATTTCCATGGGAAATTCAATTCCAAACTTCCCATTTGTTATCTCCACAATGTAACTACTTCTTGCATTGCTTTAAAAATTGATCTTTAAAAGGATTGTTTACAGGCCAGGTGCGGTGGCTCACGTCTGGAATTCCAGCACTTTGGGAGACTGAGGCAGGATTACTTGAGGTCAGGAGTTTGAGACCAGCCTGGCCAAAATGGCAAAACTCCATCTCTACAAAAAAATATAAAAATTAGCCTGGTGTGGTGGCACATGCCTGTAGTCCCAGCTACTCTGGAGGCTGAGGCAGGAGAATGGCTTGAACCCAGAAGGTGGAGGTTGCAGTGAGCTGAGATTGTGCCCCTGTACTGCAGTCTGGGCAACAGAGCAAGACTCCATCTCAAAAAAAGAGCATGGTTTACAATGACATCCAATATTGCTACAGCCAAAAGTAACCAATACATCCTTATTATTTGCTCCCTCTTTTCAAAAAAAAAAAATCTCATTTCATCTGATGGTCTGTAATGATTTCAAATTAGCACGGTGATCATTATATGCTGGTGTGTCTTCCCCCAAATATTAATTAACTCTTCTAGATAAAGGAATTGAGAGAAAACTCAGTAATTTAGGAGACATTCTTAGGATTCCAGAAGTACTCAGCAACCAGAGGACATTAGACATTTGACATAATTTTGAGGCAAATCTTGGATTTAGAACCAGTCTCAACTTCCGTTATCTTTTTCCTCCACCCATGGGATAGATACGGATTTCCTTTCACTCTCAGCTTGCTTCCTCACTCAGCAAAAACAAAAAAAACAAACAAACAAAACACTGCACGGACAGATTTACTTGAAAATGATTTTGGAGAAATACAGGAGAAAGAACTCTACACTCATAACCTAGACCTGGATTCCAACCTTGTCTTTGCCACCAAGTCACCAGGTAATTGTGACTAAGCTTTTTCATGTTTTTAGGACTCTGTTTCTCATCCGAAAATAGGAGACTGAACCAAATAAACTCTAATGTTCTTTTTTTTATTATTATACTTTAAGTTTTAGGGTACATGTGCACATTGTACAGGTTAGTTACGTATGTATACATGTGCCATGCTGGTGCGCTGCACCCACTAACTCGTCATCTAGCATTAGGTATATCTCCCAATGCTATCCCTCCTGCCTCCCCCCACCCCACAACAGTCCCCAGAGTGTGATGTTCCCCTTTCTGTGTCCATGTGTTCTCATTGTTCAATTCCCACCTATGAGTGAGAATATGCGGTGTTTGGTTTTTTGTTCTCGCGATAGTTTACTGAGAATGATGATTTCCAATTTCATCCATGTCCCTACAAAGGACATGAACTCATCATTTTTTGTGGCTGCATAGTATTCCATGGTGTATATGTGCCACATTTTCTTAATCCAGTCTATCATTGTTCGACATTTGGGTTGGTTCCAAGTCTTTGCTATTGTGAATAATGCCGCAATAAACATACGTGTGCATGTGTCTTTATAGCAGCATGATTTATAGTCCTTTGGGTATATACCCAGTAATGGGATGGCTGGGTCAAATGGTATTTCCAGTTCTAGATCCCTGAGGAATCGCCACACTGACTTCCACAATGGCTTCCACAATGGTTGAACTAGTTTACAGTCCCACCAACAGTGTAAAAGTGTTCCTATTCTTTGCAAAGTAAATGAATCATTATTATAATTCTATTTCAACAAAAGTATTAAATGATACTAATTCTTTTAGATTCTATGGTTGAATGTAATGAGTAATTAAATATGTTTCGCTAATTCTTCCTATTTCTACTTCTGCTACCTTAGGTTTTGGCTTTACAGCTCAGTTGCTTAACATGTTAACATCTATGTTTATCTCTAAAGTTTATCTCTAAAGTCTTTTTAAAGAATCAACTAAGCTTATTTTGGGTTAAAAAATGGCTATTGAGCTCATTCAGCATACGTATTTCAAAGCAACCAACAACTGCCATTTCCATTACCTATTTTTCATGTTAGGCTAAGAAAAGTAAAATTTACTGATGTTTTTCTAACCCCAGCTTCCCTACTGTGCACAACGAATAGTTAAGCAGAACATTAGCAGAACATTTTCATTTCTAACTCTAGCCGTGAAGATTTCCCACCACTGTGACACAGAAGGATGCACACTTAAAGACAATACATTTATTTAGTGGATATGAACGTCTTTTGACTAGAAAAAGAAATAACAATCATCTGCAGTACTTTAAATAGCAAACATCTGTTTTTCCCAACATACTTCAAACACTTTGAATTTCCTGATTAGTTGTTATATGAGAACTGTATTTCTGAAAGACATAATGAGGCAGTTTAGAGATGAGCTTAAATGATCTTCAAAGCAAAGTGAAGAAAAATGCTCATGCTCTGGGTAAGGATGGTTAAGCCAGATCCACCATAACAGGAACAAATAAGAAATAATTCTTTCAACTATTTGCATTTAAACTGAAAGTTCTATTAAGTATTGCAAGCAAAGGAGGATGATATAAATGAGCAAAGCATAGAGAAATGAAAATATAGCACTATGGTCTTATATCATAGCAACAAAATCCATGATGCTATTAAAGCAATCTGTGCTTGACTAAGCTAAACATAAAAATATTTGAAGTAATGACATGAAGCATTTTTGTGAGTATTACACAAGTGCATGCATACATCATGAGGTAGGTTCAAGAAGTGTATGTACAAACACATTTATGGGCAATTGCTCCAGTCTGAAGGTTGCAAACTTATTTTGGCCACATCAGCCCTTCCTCAGGAATTTGTAACATAAAATGAAGAGGATCATCTATTTTTTCTCATAAAATTTTCTAAAAAGTGCATTGTGTCAATATTTCCAGGTGACATTTGTTTTATTTTTAACCCATAATTTTTATCTGCTCCATGGTTTTAAAAATGTTTTTACTGAGAAGATAAATATCGCAAGTCAAATACCAAAGAATAACAACAACAAGGAAAAGAAATATAGACCCAATGAACAATGAAAGTTAAAGTGCTCTCACTATTTTTTAATCAAGCAAATATTTAGTAAGCATTTATTATATACCAGGTCTTGTACTAGGGGATGAGGATCTAGAGAGAAACAAAAGCTTTAAGGAACTCACAATCTACTCATGGATAAAAACACACAAACAAGCAAACAAAAAATTCTCAACACAACCAGGGTAATAAATGGAGTGTATAATGCATAAAGCACTCGAAGAGCATAGACAAGAGGGGAACTGATTCTGCCATGGAGTAACTGAGGCTGAGTTGAAGAGGGAACATGTGGACTTGACCTTCACATGTGAGTAAAAGACAGAAGAGGGCACTGAGGACACCATTTTTCAAATTGTATGAATAACAATAAAATTTTAAGAATCTGATACATTTATTTTTCTCAAGACCTTTCTTTAAACACCTATTGTTGCCCTATAGGTACTGATGGATTAATTTCCCAGAAATATTGTTAGGTTAAAAAAACACAATTATAGCATGTTATTATTTATATGAAGAAAGGGAGATTTTTATATATACATATATACAGTATACAGTAGTCTTGCCTTATCCACAGTTTCGCTTTCCAAGGTTTCAGTTACTCTGGGTCAACTGTAGTTAGAAAATTGGCAAGTACAGTATAATAAGGTATTTTGAGAGACAATGAGAGAGAGAGACCCCATTCCCATAACTTTTTTTACAGTACATTGTTATAATTGTTGTATTTTATTATTAGTTACTGTTGTTAACCTCTTCTTGTGCTTAATTTATAAATCAAACTTCATCATAGGTATGTATGTGTAAGAAAATGCATAGCATATGTTTCAAGCATCCACTGAGGGTCGTGTGCATGCATGTGTGTGTGTGTATGTGTGTCTGTAGAGTATCCCTTATCCAAAATGCTTGAGACCACAAGTGTTTCAAATTTCAGATTTGGGAATATTTGCAATGTACATAATGAGATATTTTGGGGGTGCAACCGAAGTCCAAACATGAAATTCATTTATGTTTCATATACACCTTATACATATAGCCTGAAGATAATTTTATACATATTTTAAATAATAAATGTAACCATCACATGAGGTCAGGAGTAAAATTTTCTACTTGTGATGTCATGTCAGTGCTCAGAAAGTTTCAGATTTTGGAGCATTTTTTATTTTAAATTTTCAGATAGTGATGTGCTCTCTCTCTCCGTGTGTGTGTGTGTGTGTGTGTATAATATTTTATATACATATAAAATATTATGTATTTCATATATATGTATATACACATAAAACCTGCTAGAGATGAAACACTGCTCAGGAAAGTATTCCATATTCTGAATTAAGACACCTTGCTTTTATTCTTACTGTTTTTTTTTTTTCTCATTTGGAATACTTTGTCCTTTTCCTGCAAAATACTCATCTTGCCCACCTTTCAAGGCTCAGTTCTAAAGCTTTCTCCTACATTAAATCTTATCTTTAAAATATAACTGGGCTGTCTCTTCTATGACTGAAAGTCCTATTTTGCTCTTCCAATCACAGTTTAGTAATTAACAGCTCTCCAAGGTTGTATGAGCTAGTTTTAACCCCCCAATTGTATTGCAAATGATATAGGTGGTATATAAGGTTAAGGAAGTAGACATGGTCTACTAACCTGGAGTTAGAATCAATAAACAGCACACCAACATTATAATAACCTAGTTTAGGAAAACCAAGAGTGTTTAACAAATTCATAAATTCAGCACTTATATTATGTACAAGCATTGTATTATGTACAAACATTTTGGGGAGGAAGTTGATGGCAGTGGGATAGGAAATCAAACCTCTTCCAGAAAGAGATGGAGTTTCATTTCCTCTATTGAACAGTAGAAAATTAAATTATGGATAATCCATATGGAGAAGATGGCTTGTATGGTTGCAACTTTAGCTCCAAAATCTTAAAAAACAAGTGATATCAAATGCAAAACTGTAGAAGAACAGAATTTTCTCCACCTATTGTAGGGGATAAACTTGCCCATCTACAGAAAAGGAAACTATAAAATGCTAATACATATTACAATGGATCATTTTCAGGAAGAAAACATTAAGAAATAAGGTACATGTAAATCAATTGTGGTATGAACTTTTTTACTTTAAACTTTGAGTTAATGATATTTTCCTTCAGTTTTCACCATTGTTTCTAAGCTTTATTTTTTTTTTACTGTCTGATAGTAAGCATCCTATGATGAATAAACAACAAATTACCAAAAACATGAGATTAGTAATGATTATGAGGAACACAACTTTGCCAACATGAAGAAATTGCTTCCTGAAGACATTCAGTAAATAAATAGGAGACTTCAATCAGAAATAAACTCACAGTGTGATCTGAATTCAAAAGTCCAGAGAATGTAAACTGATGTCTATGCTGGTAAATCATGAAACACAATATCCTGAATACAGTTCAACAAGCAACTGAAATCTAAATGACAATATGATATGTGTTGGGAAGTTTAAATCTAATTTTATCATGTTTAGACTTAAAAAATATGCAGCTGTGAGGTTTGTCCTCACTTTTACAATTTGGGTTTATAAGGCTAGCAGTGAAAAGCTATTCCTTTTCTTCCAGACACTATACACGAAGTTTGGGTAAGCTCATATCAAGTAAAGAATCATGCTTGAGTGATGGCTTCAATTACCAAAATAGAGAGGCATCTCAAGTAATGCTTAGCTGACAGGTGCATACACTATTTATATCCTAATCCCTTATTTAACCAACCCAACAAAATAATCATTACAAAACTAATATGTGAGTAGAAAAAGATCTAAATTAAATACCAATACCCAGATAAAATTTAATATATTTCCCCATTAATTCTTCCTCACAGGTCTAACTAGAAAATGACCTTGGTATGGAAACCCTGCATAGTCATTACATTACGAAAGGCATGTTAGTGCGTGAAGAGGACTCTTCCAGTCTTTGCCTTTGTGCCTCCTGATAAGCTCTTTCTTTGCCCAGGTTCTCTGCACTACTGTTTAGATCTGGTAACCTGGCTCCACACTGTTAGTTTCTGAAGGACTGAGAAATCCCATAATGGGATGCTGCTACTAGGATCGCCCCTACGGTCCTAGTTCACCGTCTCCAGGCTGGTTACATGGTAGGTGGTGCCACGCCCCAGGGCCCCAGTCCACAGAAACTACCAGCTGCTTTCCATCCCTGCTGGCTTCCCAACCAAGCCTACCCACTGGTCTTCTGTCCATCTGAGCACAAACTGCCTTTAATTTTTTAATAGAAAAATAATCAATTTTCCCACTGTCTTGCCAAAAGAATGTACACTTAAATATATAGATTGATTGAGAGCAAATAAAAACAAATCCATTTAGCAGCAAGACAGCCTGGGCAGAACAATATTTGAAAAATATAGCTAATATATTCTTCTGACACAGGTATGTTGGTCTGACACAGGAATACGGTAAGACAGATAATATTAGTTTCTCTAAGAAGAGGAGATATGGGTCAGTTACAAACATTTTAGTTGTAACCACAGTAAAGGTGAAGGGTCAGGTGAATTTGGTTTGAATGAAATATCAAGATACTGTTATCTAAGAATAGGAGATAGAAAAAGAAACTGGACACCATGTATGGGCTACCTCCCCTATGCCCCCAGCTGCCAATTCATTAGGCAGCTGTGTTCTATGGCAACTATGACTTCTAAGAGATTCTGGTGCTGCAGGTTCACTATCTGGCATTATCTCCTGAAAGCAGGGTATTAGATGATCATATGGCCCTCCTTAATTCCCTAACAAAGCTCCCTGGGAAAAAATAGTCTCAAATCCTCATCATGGCTTTCAAACCCCTCTACAATCCCGCATGATCTATTCAGCTTCGTTGCCAAAGTGTCTTCCATCCTAGTCTCTGTTCAGCCCCTCTGGGGTACAATGGGATATGCTATGCTCACGTGCTGTGATCCACACGAAAAAGCTCCACCCTGGTTTCCTTTTAAGGAAAGACTGGCTGCCCAGCAGTGAGGAGTGTGGTATGCAGACAGCCTCCTGTCTCCAGACAATGTCTGCCAGAGCCTCAGAGCCACTTGAAAATGGAGGGTGTGAGGAGAAAGAGGATCAAAAAACTACCTATTGGATACTATTCTTATTACCTGGGCAATGAAATAATCTGTACACCAAACCCCTGTATCACACAGTTTATCTATGTAACAACCTTCGCATGTACCCTTGAACCTGAAGGAAGAGTCAAAAATAAGTAAATAAAGATGTGGTCATTTCAGAATTACTCTAGACTCCTCCCTGCTGGGTAGCTGAGGCTTTGTTGGACCTAGCAGTTTGAAAACTTCCTCCCTCTTGCCTCCTTTCCCTTCTTTTCACAGACACTGATCACTAGTAAAGAGCCTGCACCGCAGACTACATCTCAGCATCTGACTCCAAGAACCCAATCTGCAACACATACCTCCATGAATCCAATTCTCTTTTCCATTCTTGTATCTGTTAAATCATTCTCCTCCTCCAGGGTCTAACTCAATGATACCTCCAAGAAACATTTCTTGATTTTTTTTTAGTCAATAATAATTATTCACTTTACTCTGTTCCCCGAGTTATGCTTATACTTCTATTTAGCAAGTCATTCATTTTTAAATGTATTAACATTAGTGGTTGAAATTTTAAGTTTATTGGGAGCATAGTCTGTGTCTTATTCAATTCTGCATACTCCACTAGAATGAAGGAATAAACTAATGCACAATCTGGAATCCTCCTTAACCTCTTTTTTCCTTTTCCATAAAAACTGAAATGAAATTCTGCCAATATTTCATCTCTGATATTTTACACATATGCCGAGGCCCCTTCACTTTTCAGCCATATGTTTTATTTAGGCTCTACTTTTTGGTCTAGCCAAGCAAATCTACTTTGTATGGTACATGCCTACTCCTATTTTTAAGCCATTGCAAGAGATACTATCTACCTCCTTTGCCAATATGATCCTTCCTTCAAAATATTGCCGAAGATTCTCCTACTACATGAAGCATTCCAGGGCACTGTCACCCAGCTTCAGTCACCTCAAGATCTCCTGGTTCATGTAATTTAGGTATCTAATATATGCCCACAAATCATTGTTCTTCATCACTTTTAAGTACCAATTTTTATGTTCCCTTAAGTCTTTCCTACGCTAGAATAATATTCTGTGTGGCAAATGAAATATATATATATATATATATATATACACACACACACACACACACACACATGCATATATGTACATGCATATATATACATATATATGCATATATATACGTATATGCATATATATATATATATTCTAGATTAATAATATATGAGGCTTCACTTCCCCATTCCCAAAATGTGTGCTTCATATTTTCTCTGCCCTCTCCAACACTCAACACTCCAGCCCTGGGCCTTCCACCACCACCACTACCACCCCACCATCACCACTGCCACCACCCCCGTGATGGCCTTACCTCATAATTTATTGAGAAAATAAAAGCAACCAGCAAGACTACCTCTTCTTTTCATTACCAAAACTATTGACACTCCAACATCTCTAACATATTCCTTGCTTACTATCTTGCAACTATGGTTCAAAGTCCCTGCTTCCATTGTAGGCAAGACTCTCCAATTGTGTTCTGGACTCTGTCTTTAGGACTTTGTCTCCATAATTTCTTCTTTATCTTGTGTCATCAGTGGCCTTCTAGATAATGTCTAGCACCACACACCACCATGTTCTAGTGTCTCCCATCTTCAGAAAGCTCTTCTTTGGCCCCAGATTCCTCTCATCCACCAGGAAAACTTACTGAAAGTGTTGTCTTTATTGCCCCTGGTAGCCATCTCTACTAGATTCACCACACAATCTCTAATGAACTCTTCTTAGTCACACTTTAGTGGCCACTGCTGCTGAGCTTGCTCTTGATGAAGTCACTAATGACTCATATTGACAAATCCAATGATCATTTCTCAATTTTTATCATTTGACCTTTCAAGGTAATCAACATACTGGGCCACTTTAAAAACCACAACAGAACAAAAACCCAAACTCCTCTTGTAAAACTTTCTCTCTTTTTTTTTGGCTTCTGTAACATCTCATTCTCCTGCCTTTTCTCCAACTCACTGGGTGTTCTTCCATGTCCTGTACTGATTCTTCCACCTCTGCTTGATCTCCAAATGCTTTTGAGTCTGGAGTGTTGTTCTGGGGCCTCTCCTCCACCCTCCTAAGTGTTCTCATCCAGAAGCTCAGCTTTAAATCTTATCTGTAGGGAGACAACTCCCAGTTCTTGATCACCAGCCCTCATTTTATTCTTCACTGAGCTCCAGACTCATGCATAGCATTCACAGGCTGATATCTATTTAGTATCTCAAATTTAACACAGGCAAAACAGAAGTCTTAACCTCTCTAATCTTTTCATTTTTACTATAGGGGAGCATCATTCTCCTGGTAGTTCAAGTCACAAATCTAACAGTTACTCTTGACTCATTTTTTCTCTTGCTTTTCACATCCAATCCCATCAGTAAGTGCTGCTCCCTCTACCACCAAAACATATCTTGAGTCTATACAAGTCTCTCTATTTCCACTACCACTACCCTCTTCCAAGTGACTGACTCTTTCACTTAGACAACTGCAAAAGCTTCCTGTGAATCTCCTTGCTTCTGATTTTGGACACTTAAATTCTCCACAGGGCAGTCAGGATGAGTTTGAAAAACAGATTAGCTCACTCTGTTACTAAAACCCTCACATGACTTTTCCACTGCACTCACTGTAAACATGCTTAGCTTGCAGAGCATCTCCTACCCACCCACTGCCTAAGTCCCGCTCCCATCCACCTTGCTGCACTCACACGGGCCTCTCTGCTCCCTGCACTAAGTGTATTCCTGCCTTAGGGACTCTTCATTTTGCCTCCTCTATCTAACATGCTATATCCTCAGACTCTGTCTGACTTACTCCTCTTATCATTCAAGTCTCATTTCAATTGTCACCTCCATAAAGAGATCTTCCTTCATCACCAAATCTAAATTAACACTTCCCCTCCCCTACAAAGGCCCTGTTACATCACTCTGTTTTACTCTCTTCCTCGTACTTATGTTCATTTCTCAGATGTTTTCTGCCCTATTTCTTCCCTCTTCCAAGAAGACACCCACCTTATCTATATTGCTCATCACAGTATCTCTAGTGCCTAGAAGACATGGGGCATGTAATAGATGCCCATGAATGCACATAAAATATGCTCTATGAAAAATGCCTCTTGTAATTTAAAACTAAGAAAAATCCTTATATACTGAATAATTGGTGTATTTTCTTCCAATAAAAAGAACTGTATAATCCACTATGTTTTTCTTTTTATATTGACATGTAGAAAGCCCACTGATAAATTTAATTTCAATATCAGCTACTGTATTAGTCTTGAGTCAAAAATTTCTTTTGGGACTTTGAATTTCTATTTTCATTTTAATAATTCTAATGCATCCAGGTGTTTTAAGTCATTTCACTTAAGATCCTTTCTAGAAAGAGGCATATAGGTATATAAGTAAATAGAAATGAAAGCTTGAATGTTCTATAGTTGTCCTTTTTTTCTTTATACACAAAAGAGTATACTAAACAAATTGGTAGGTGTCACAATACTGAAAATAACTATTATTATAGAAGGTGGAAAATCTGTCTGAAATTTAGTAAAATCATTTATTTTACCTGAAGCATTGGAGAGGTGGTAAGTTCACTATCATGAAAAGATTCAAGGAAAGAATGAAGAGCCACTTATTAGGGATGTTGAAGAAAGGGTTCATTCATATAAAGGAGTTGGATTAAGTGACCTCAAAGTCCTTTCCAATCCTGAGATTCACTGACTCTGTGATTCAACTCTTGATGCCAAATCACAAAAGAAAAAGTTCAGCTTTAGGCCTTAGTGATAGCACATAATGCACTATGTGGACACACACCACACATTCTTATAAATTCTAAAGTGTTGTTATCAAGTAGACATCTCAAATCATTGTGACAACACTGTGCTGTCTTCTAAATGTATGCCTTTCTCATATTTGCTTCTTGTTGAATTAATTGGTATGCTTTTTCTAATTGTAGAAGAGACTTAAATATATGAAGGTAGGGCTCATTATCATAGAAAATTATGATTGAAAACCTATAGAAAAAAAGAACACAAAATTTAAAAAAAAAGTAGGTCCTGTGTTGTAAAAATGTCTGCAAGAGGTTACAAACCATTTTGATTTGTAAAATAGTTTGGAATAAAAAACCTACGTCCATAGCACTTCCTTTGAAAACTTTTTTATAAAGTCTCAAATGTAGAAGGAAATGAAGAGAAACAAAAGTAAATAATTGCCCCAAATGGCTAATTCTTCAGAATGCAAATGTGAATTGAAGATGTGCTCTAAACCTGGCATTTACATTCTTCATTCAGAATGGAGCAAATGGCCTAATGTGATTAATTATTTATCAGCGTGACTCTTTTCCACAGAAAGATGTAGGCTAACACTCATCTTTAATATTTGTGGCCTCTTTTATTCCTCAATATATGAGCTTGTTCTTTTTTCTATTTTTTTTTTGCACTTTAAAATGTCACTGTCTACAAGTTATTCCTGATAATTATGCAAATAACTTAAAAACTCTGTAGGCACCTTTAAATCAAGAGATTTTTTAAAAAGTATTAATTAACTATGCTTTCTATGTGCTAGGCACTGTGCTATGTGCTAGAAATACAAAGATAAACTAAAGAAAGTTTCTCCACAACAGAGTTTGAAGTTCAGTAGGAGAGGCAGATAATAAAGAGATTAATGTGATCAGTGAAATTAATAGTTATTGATGAAAGCTCTGGAAAAAGGAGAGTGTGTCTAGTACTGATAGGAGTAAGAAGAATATAGAAAAAATTCAAAGAAGAGGTGACCCTTGCACTCATACTTGAAGACATTCCAAGAAGAGCCAATAGTACACATCAAAGTATGAGAGCCTGAGAACACTTATCCTTTCATTGTAGTCACACTTGAGTTCTTTCCATTCCTCAAACATTCTAAAGTTGTGTCCATCTCAGGGACTTTGCATTTGTTATCTTCTGCCTGAATGCTTTGACCCTAGATCTTTGCATGGCTGGCTCCCTCTTGTCATCCAACTCTTACCTGCCATCTGCCCAAGAGCCCTTAACAACAGCCCAGTTCCCCATTCACTCTCAACCATATCATTTGATTGTATTTATGTTACAGTATTTATCACTATTGAAAGTAGCTTTATTCATTTCTTATATAATTTGCTTATATAATTGATGTCCTATCTAGAATCTCAGGTCTATGAGAAGCCAGAAGCTTGTCTGTTTTGTTCATCAGTGTATCTTCTGGGCTGAGAAAAGTCTCTGGTATATAATGCATATTTGCTGAATGCATAAATAAACTATCATCCTGGTCTCAAAATTAAGGATGGACTCAATCCTGAAAAAGACAGAATTCTGGCAGGACAGAGTTGGTTAGAAGGAAAGCAAGACAGCATTTAAAAGACGATTTCAGTAACTCAGCTAAGAGATTATTAAAGCCTCGACTCAGGCAGTTGTCCTGGGAAAGCAGAGTTCTAAGAGGTAAAAAGAAGACAAAATCTGCAAGGTTTTAGGACTATTATATATTCAGGGTAGAAGCAAGAATCTAGCACTATTGTGTTTAACAACTAGTTTGATTGTAGTTACATTCACCAAGGAAGGAAACACCATGAGAAGGAGCAAGAAGGGTATAAAGGGCAAAGGAGCTCATGAGTTTAGGCTTTAAAATGTTGAGTTTAGGATGCCCATGGCACATCCAGGTAGAACTATCAAGTAGAAAGTCAGAAATATAAATATATTTCTGAGGCTTTTTGAAATACTGATATATTTCTTTTAACTAAAACACCTATATAAAGGGGACATTTTGAAAGAACATTAAAGTCTAGTGGAAAATTCTCTCTTCTGAAAAATATCCTCTGATCACCCCTGGAGTGAATTGCAGGAACTCTTCCTTGGTGCTCCAAGAGTAGTCTGTGCACTTATAATACCACGTTGTAGTTAGTTGCTTGCTTGGCTGACTCTTCAGTTAAGCCATGAGCTCCACTACAAACAGCTGTACATTGCAGACCTGTGAGTAACAGTTTTGATCATGTCACACCACTCCCCCAGTACTAATTTCTCCAATGAGTTCCCACTGCCTAAGAATCAGCTCCAAATGCTTTAGCATGGTATTCAAAGCCCTACATAATTTTGTCCTAACATATCTGCCTAAACAATCTCACTCTGTGTTCTCTAAATGCTTGAATAAACTCTCTGCTGAGCCAAACCAGTTATGTACATTTCTGCAGGGTCTGAATATTGATTTTGTCATGCCCTAGAATTACTCCAACTCAGGGATGATGACTGGCACTAACAAAGCTCACAAGAGACTGATGTCTAAAATCAGAATGCCAATGAAATAATTTACATTGAGAAATTTAATTGCTGAGCCGAACTGATGTTCATGTTGCCCTGACCAGTTCATTCCTCCCTGTAGGCAAACTACATGAAAAACCTAATTATCAAAAGGTTGCTTGATGAGTGTGGAGTCAGAACAAGGGGAATTACATGAATAGAATATCTGATGGCATCCATCTCTGCTAGCCTGTGGTCAAGAGAGCAGGATCCTTACATCGGATCCTCTCAACAATTTGACTTGGTGCCCTAATCTGGAGAGGTCTTGGATGGACAGAGTTGGTTGATCATCATTTGTACTTCTCTTTAGATATGTTAATAGATTGAATAAAGTTATCATCAAGCCTTGCTGGACTAGAAGCCTTACAGGTCTCATTATGGTGACTATCTACATCTGTGCTTTAATTATGTGTTAATTTCTAGTTTAACTCTTAGAAAACAGTGCTATTTTCCAAATTCCTAAGTTTGGGAAAGTGCCTCCCATAAATTAGTAGTCTTCTTTGCTCTGTGGCCCTGCCCAGGAATCAGCACCTCTGACCCCAGCCTCAGAGTGCCCTTCCTTCCCTGAAATCCTGCAGCAGCTTTTGCTGTGGACCACACATTTGGTGCACAGCCCATGTTACTTGTGCTTGCTCTTTAGCTTTCCATATGCTTGTGGGGTCTTGTCATCTGGTGTGTAATTTCCCTTGGAGTGCATTCAATATTTGTGTGAGTAATTAATGATGAGGTCTAGATTTTCATTTTTTCTTAGTATACCACTGGTTATAGCACCTATTCCTTGGACAGCGTTCTGTTTGTAAAATGTATGATTATTATTATTATTTTTTTTTGAGACAGAGTCTTTCTCTGTCGCCCAGGCTGGAGTGCAGTGGCATGATCTCAACTCACTGCAACCTCTGCCTCCTGGGTTCAAGCGATTCTCCTGCCTCAGCCTCCTGAATGTGAGATTAAAGGCGCGCACCACCACACCCGGCTACTTTTGATATTTTTAGTGGAGACGGGGTTTCACCATGTTGGCCAGGCTGGTTTCCAACTTCTGGCCTCAACTGATCTGCTGGCCTCAGCCTCCCAAAGTTCTGGGATTACAGGCATGATCCACCGTGCCCAGCCAGAATATGATTATTTCTTTCACAGCTATGCTTGAAAATGTCAGCATTATTTAAAATTGCATCCTTTTTTCAGGATAGTTTACGTATTTAAAACAAAAGGAAACAAACTCCATCTCTAAAACCCGAGATGATAATATGTGGCCTTTATTACAGGATGCCAACTGTAGCAATTTGGACTTTATTTTCCTAGACTTGGAACACAGGTCAAGCAAATGATCATATAACATTTTAATGACTTTGCCCTAATATAAAAAGAGAGAGATAAACAGAATAGGCTGAACTTTTTGTAAGAGGACCTGTAAATCTTTGACCTCCCTTGACACAGCATACTTGGATCCACACCATATGCAGTGTCATGCCCCCTGTAGACATGTTATAAAAACTAATTGACTTGAAAAATAGCATGAGGTGTATTCCATGAGACCTAGTAATGCAAATAGTGCAGAGAACTCTGCTACTACTTTCCTGTTAGCAGAGTATCTTATTTAGGAATATAAACCCAATATCACACCATTGGCATCTGAAAATGGTTGAGGGTTCAGATAGCATCTTAGCAAGAACTTTAAATATAGACTTAGAAGTCCTGAAGTTTAAACCCATAAGTGAAGCTTCACTTACATATGCTGACTGTTTTGTCTCAAGTGTAATAACGCTATGGCCGTTACTCAGCCCCTTTTGAAGTTCATCCTTGTGTTTATCCCTGGATTCTATGTCACACTGCTTCCTTCCCATTCTTGTTTTCTTTCCTTCACTCCTTAAATAAATGTGTATAGTACCCCTTACTCTATCAGAAGAATTATGCTAGTTGGTAATAATACAAAGATGAGATGTTATTTTCCTCAAAAATAAGTGGGCTTATCAGTAGGCTTCCTACAAGGCAGTATAGGAAGAGAAACAGTGGATTACATGGTTCTTACCTAACAGAAGAAAGCATACCAATTCTCCATTAAATAAAATTTAGTTAGGTCTACATTATGAGATGAATTTCTCATGTAGCATCTTATCGGAGAGCTTTCATTTCTTAGTTTTCTATGTGTATTCATTTCCAATGTCTAATGCCAAGGATAATGCTGAATATCTTTTTCACTAATCAATCATTTTTTGATTCTGTTGAATATCAGGGAGAAATCTTGGGGCCTGAAGATCTATTTTGTGAAAAGGGCCTGGGGAAACACCTTAAACTATCAAAATCATCTTCTCTTGGTTATTGGACAATAGCTCTCATACACCCTGTTCTTGGTAGATAGGAACAAATGAGATACTGAGTTCACCTCTCCTATGCATGACCATCATCCCTTCGTCTTTTCTCAAAACAAACACAGTTGGGTGGTGACTAGGCACAAAATGCTGCCCTTGTGAACTGAGAGAAGAAAGCAGAACATAGTGGACTCACAAGCAGAGAATGCTGTAAGAGTCTGTCTGAATATCCAATAACATTTGGGATTTTTCAGGAGAGCTGCATGATGTAAGCACAAGGTGTTATTAAAGCCAGTCCTGCTGCTAAAGGCAGTGTGGAGAATTGGGGGCTTCTTTCTTGCTCCTTAAACACCCCGATTATTTTCCCGGTAAGGACAGTATAGAACCCTGCTGTCTGAAAAAGTTACAAATAGGCCAACTGTGTCTTCCTGTATTTATGCCCCCCTGGTTTTACAATGCTTTCCTCCATTCTTGGATTGAAGGCGGAGGAAGGTCTGCCCACAGAATGACCAGCTCACCTTTGAAGGTCTTTGTGGTGCCGGAGGCATCAAAAAAGGCCCCAGGTAAAAATAAATTACTCTCCTCACAGTGATTATCACAGTCATTTAGACTTTACCTGAACTACACGGTTCCATCATTAAATTCTACATAATGGAAGACAGGAGATCTCACCTCTTTTACTACACCTAAAACCAGCCAGGCATAATTCTGCTCTCTTATCTATGGCCTAGAAAGACACACCCGTAATCTGTATTTCCTCTTTCTAAATGTGTCAGCCTATTTATTATAATTATTATTACTGTTGAATCTGATTTATACCTAAAGTTCCCTTGAAGCCAACAGGCTACATTCAATGCTTACAAATAAGTTATTGTAAAATGGATGTAATGATAGTAAAAGTAGCCACTACACTGAATGAGGCTGTTTGTATACTAGACAACAAAATGTATTCATGGTGTTACCATGGAGAGAATGGAGAGGTTTTGGACTCATTTTAAAGAAGGTGCCTTTATTCTAAGTATACCTTTAAATGAGTAACCTGAAACAAATGACTTGTTTTTTTACAAAATTAGAACAAACTGAATATACATCTCTTTAAAGCTGGGCTATTACAGGGACATAACAGTAAATGCTAACGTACATACTGATGGTTGGCACGTGCAAATGAGCATGCTGATCGCTAGTTCACATCACGGTTCATTATGACATACAACTGACAGAAATCAAAGTTAAGCAAAAAACAGCCACCAACTGCACAGTCTTCCCTCCATATGTAGACATTTTACCTCACAATCCCCTTTGTGATTAGCAAAAAGCTTGCAAATAGAGGCTAAAATAAATAATAAGAGGACTATGAATTACTGGCTAATTTTAAAATGGCACAGAACCTTGGAGAGGGCAGGAAGCACCAGCTGAGATGAGTACATATTTCCCTAGAGCATTTTAAACTATCTTAAAGTGCACACGATGCATTGGTGAATGACTGCCTCTGAGAAAGCACTCTGATCTTGGAAGCTGAGCAGCACAAATACTTGGCTTGGAAGAAGTTGGCATGGCAACTCTGCATTTGCAATGGTGAGTCCCAGAGTAAACAGGTGCATAAAACAACTACTTGAATGAGTTTGCTTCTCTACAAAGTGGTTAAATCTCATAAAGCATTTTTTTCACTTCTCTTTTTGAAAAGTACAAACACTTAGTTTAATAATGTAAGGCAGTTCATTTGCTAACGGGAGAAGATATTCATGACTCATGGAAAGATTTATTCTCTGTACTTTCCCTGTGTAAATAAGGTGACATTTAGGCAG
This sequence comes from Pan troglodytes, assembly GCF_028858775.2. Classification (NCBI taxonomy): domain Eukaryota; kingdom Metazoa; phylum Chordata; class Mammalia; order Primates; family Hominidae; genus Pan; species Pan troglodytes. Next base: position 155,674,487 of record NC_072398.2, on the reverse strand, counting down.
AAATATAACATTTTCCCCTCACAGTAGACACAATTCTCCACTGACTGGAAAACAGTATCTCCCCCATCCCCCAAAGCTTTCTGTGTATGTTTAAAAAAGCATATTCCCCAAAAAATAATTGCTTACCTGTTGGCAACAGGCCCCTTGAAATCTGGGTCATATGTCCTTGGATCACCTGCATTTAAAACAAAGACATTTTAAGCATATAAGCCAGCAAATAAATTAATATAAAATATTAATGAAGAAATATCTACATATTGGTTAGTCCACTGCTCAGTGCAGTGATGAATTCATACTTTGGTTTGATGAAACATAAGTATGTCTTGGTTACAGTTGTCAATTCTTTCTCCTCTCTCCAGCTTAGAAGGAGGACTGGGAAGAGTGGTTAAGGAACATATTCCATATACCCAGTGAATGTATCCTCCCACCATACTGAGTACCAACATTAAAGATTGTATCCAGGGTAGCAAAACTTGAAGCCTTTATGGTCTGCAAAACAATTTTACCATCTTCCATCACCAAGTGTTGCTGAGGACTTGTGAGGTGCACAGTTCAATATGAGATGCCTCCTTATCCCAGCTCTCCCATTCCTCTCAGTAGATTAGAGTTTCCTTTGAGAAGTTCAAATACTAGGTACTGTTGGTCTCTATCATGTTGGCTGTATGGTACATAAAAATTAATGTTCTATTATAAAAACATTTTTATTGCAGTTTTTTCAATCTACTGGCAGACTTCATGCCATATGGGAAGGTGCCCTTGTCACTTTACTGCATTATGATTGTGATATGTTACCCTTTTCTTTAAACAGTGAAAGTACATATGGAATGGCTTTTTTCTCCCTGCATGTACTGTGTGGGCAGACCCAGTAACAAATTATGTAAAGTCATTGCTGGCCAAGGGTGTGCATTTTGCAATCCCCGACTTCTTGACTCTTCCCCTACAACCTAAGCATTCCCACCTGTTCCTCTAGGGATTTGTCCCTATAAAAAGGTCTGGTCCTGAATAAAAGATAAAATTTTCCTGTTTGAGACAGTTGATTTGTACTTCAGTGCCAAGTTCTCTAGCACACTGTCTGCTTCTCTTTTTTGGACAGCTTATCTGAATCTGCCTCACTGCAACAGATAATATTAAAAGTGTTTAAGTCTACTTTATCTGAGAACTGACCATCCCCCTGTCCCCCAATCCACAGGAGTAGGTCTTTAGTAGTGACATTTCTTCTTTGTGCCTGTTTTCTGGCCATGGCCAACTGGATCTGGTTCAGATATTGGATCCAAGCTGGGCCAGTCAGATTCTCAATCCCAGGAATTTAGAATTAGAATGGACAATGAGTTATTCTCAGTAGAAGACTGGAACTGCAAAAGATAAACCTCGAAAACAAGAGAAGCAGAGAAATCTGGCTTTCAGAAAGAAGTTATTGAAGTAAATGTTCAAAGAGAAACAGAGATGATGGTCCTAATGGCATTTATCTTGTGGTCTAGTTCCTACCTGAAGCCCAGCGTTGAGTTTCATGAGATACCTTATAGTCTTAAACTGCATTCCCTTTTCTCACTTTTAACTAGTTCAAATTGGTTATATGTAACAAAAGAGCCAAAGAGTCCTATTAATAATTCGTTCTCTCTTGGCTTACATTTTAACTTTTATTTTAACAACATTTTTTGGATCCTTGCCATGAACACTGGTGTGAGGATATGAAGAGGAATTTTTCAGACTAAGTCTGCCTTTATGAATCTCATACTTGAATAAGAAATATAAGCTCGAGAGGGCCGGACATGGGTGGCCCACACCTATAATCCTAGCACTTTGAAAAGCCAAGGCTGGTGGACTGCTTGAGGCCAGGAGTTCCAGAGCAGCCTGGGTAACCTGGCAAAACCTCAGATTAGCTGGGCGTGATGGTGCACACCTGTAGTCCTAGCTATTCCAAAGGCTGAGGCATGAGAATCCCTTGAACCCAGGAGGCGGACGTTGCAGTGAGCTGAGATTGTGGCACTGTACTCCAGCTTGGGTGAGAGAGCAAGACAGATGAGAGAAAGAAAAGAAAGAGAAAGGAAGGAAAGGAAGAGAAAAGAAAGAAAAAGAAAGAAGGAACGAGAGAGAAGAAGGAAGGAAGGAAGGAAGGAAAAAAGGAAGGAAAGAAAAGAAACATAAGCTGGAAACATCATTTCAACACTGTGTGGTAAGAGCTGTGATAGAGAATGCTGTGGGGCACAGGGCGGGTCACGAATGAACAGGCTTCACAGGCTCCTAACACTCAGCTCTGGCTTCATTTTCTGCTCATGCTCTGACCCTGTGCTCTTTGACTTGAATCTTTCACTCTGATGTTAAACAGTAATATTTGCATCATTCCTGGTTCTAGATTTCAGTTCCCTAATCTGTCTGAATAGCTGAAATAGCTCAAAAACTTTTCGGGGTACAAGATTCCAACAATCCCCCATATCAAATATTCTAATTCCATAGATCTGAGGAATGGGCCTGAGAATCTGTATTTTTAGATGACCCACTAACTGACTCTGATGCACAGACAGATTTGGGAACCATTAATCTATTTGATTTTAGTCTCAATTTAATAACTACATCCCAGTTTACACACTGTCATTATGTCTAGTTCTACTTAACAGACCAACCTAATGGAGAAAATGAGGAGAAAAGCAGGTCATCATGATGTGTATGAGTTTTGGGAGACAGTACCATTAGATGTGAGGAGCCAGTGAAAGAGTTTTAGGAAGAGACACAGACATTCAAGAAAGTCAAATAATTTCAAGAAAAAGGAAAGATCATAAATTCTATAAAATTTATTCTTATTTGTACCAGGGACTACCGTAAGTTCTTTACATGTAGGTCTGCCATCTTGCACAATTCCACATAGAACGCAATGTGAATTGTACTTCTCTGAGCACTGCAATGCAATAGCCCTAGTGTATTTATTATGTCATTTAATGTTTCTAAAAATTCATGCCATTTCAATGTAATAAAATATGCCATTATTATTATTCTATTTTACAAATGAGGAAGTTGGGGTACAGAAAGGTGAGATAATTTTCCCTAGCTCACTCAGCTAACAAGAGGCGGAGGTGGCATTGGAAGGCAGACTGTCCAACTCCAAAGCCTGTGTTGAACCATTTAGCAGTAAGTTACTCACTGGTCATTTTAAAGTAATCCCACAGATGAGTAAGGAGAAGACAGGTTTAAAGGGGTTAACAACTTCTATTGATTTTGTAATTATTTGCTGTTTACATTAAAGGTAGGCAAAACCAGCTTAAAAGTATTTAGGCTGGCTTCCAATCTTCCTGTGATTTGTACCTCACCAAGTGAGAAAGTGGATTGCAGTGTAAATGAAATGCCATTGTCGAATCTGCCTGAAAAGCTGACATTTTCTGATTGTAAATCCTGGCTGCTTTATATTTCAGTTGAAAATACACCAAAACCAGTCAGATGATAAGACTGAGCTGATTCTGTATAGTAATGACAGCTGGAAAGTGATTACTTCACCCTGCCCCCATGTGCTGGCAGAATTTGTATTGTCATGCAAATTTTTATATCCTGCAAATCAATAGAGGGCAGTGCTTTTATAGGGGCCCTCACGTACTCTAATTGCGTCTCTGGAATAAATAGACTGAAGGGCCAGCTAAATGAAAAAAGCCACAGTGGTTCGCTGTCATGTGGCTTAGCTCCTTGAATGCAATTCATATTTCTCACTTAAAGACAAAAAACCCTAAAATTATATAATATTTTATAAGCTTCTTAAGTCATTTGACTTTCTGATCACCAAGTTTATTGTCTTGCAACAGTAAATTTAGAATCATTGAAAAACATTTATAAAAGACAGCTACACATTTGTTGTGGTGGTTAACAGTTGGTATTGCAGCCATACAATGCAATTTCCAAACCAGAAATAATTCATGAAGATTAAGGAAAATAGTTCAGGTAATTAATTCAATTCATAGGGGCAGATTTCACATGGCTCCATTGAAAGCAAATGGCAAGATAAAGCAGCCAGTGATGCTTAGAAAGACTCTTTTCTTTAAAAGTAATCTGTTTCTCAAAGAAAATGACAATATAACTACCATTGATAAGCTATAAAAAGTAAAAATCCAAAACATTTGATTTTATTCCTGCAGGAATATTCTCCTTCTGAGAACCTAATATTAATTCAGAGAGCAAAAAAGGAACTCAGGTGGGATGAATACATGTTCTAGAACTTAAAAGAGACCTACTGTGAGTAAGCAGGTCAGATTACTTTCCAGTGAACATGGAAAAATGGAGCAGTACAAAATTAAGACTTTAATATACAACAATAGCCAGCAGAGAAATGTGAATACTTAAGTACGTGTTTTGTTTTATTTTTAAAACATGCTTTATAGTATGTCTATAAAAGAGGGCCTGTCATTTCATTCAAAGAAAGGGTTCTGTTTTCCTCTAAGTCTCACCAAATAATAAGGAATCATGTTCTTAGCCATTTCTTACAGGATGATGTTCCCACTTCTTAGCCCAACACACATGGCTTTTTACGATATGGCTCATCTCACCAGTCTTATTTCTTATAATGCCCCTCTTTTAACTTGATCTTATGCAATTCTGTACTATGTATGGTTCCCCCCTTTTCATATTCATATTCTGTTCCCTCTGAGTAATGTGACTTTCTCCTCCTTATTCCCTTGGTGATGGCTAAAGGAGGCCTACACTTCCCCTCACAAACTTCCTACTGATTCTCAAGAAGGACAAGAACAAAGACATTCTACTGGCCACTGTGCCAAAGTGGGCCAAAGTGAATTCCACCCACTTTGACAGGAGAAGAATCCTGAGAACTTCCAAAGAATTCCATTCCAAAGCAGCTAATTCCATTAATCTCTGAGACACAGTACTTCCATTTGCATTGTTGAGCTTAGGACACTATAATACAGGTTATCTGTTTACATGTTGTGGTAGACAGAATAATGGCCTCCCAAAGATGTTCACATCCTAATCCCTGGACCCTGTAAATGTTACCTAATATAAGGAAAGGGATTTTGCAGATGTGAATAAATTAAGGACCATGAAATGGTGAGATTAGCCTGGTTTATCTGGGTGAGCCCAATGTGATCACAAGGGTACTTCTATAGGGAAAAGGGAGGCAGATGAGTCAAAGAAGGAAATGTGACAACAGAAACAAGGTTGGAAAGATGCAATGTTAGAAAAACTCAACTGGCTATTTCTGGCTTTAAAGATGTAAGAGAGTCATTAGCCAAGGAATACAGAAGCTTCTAGAACCTGGAAAAAGTAAGAAAATGGATCTCCCCTGGACATCCTGCTAATCCCTTGATTTTAGCTCATTGAGATGTATTTTGGACTTCTAACATCTAGAAACGTAAGATAATAAATTTGTGTTTTTCTAAACCACACAGAATTGTGTGGTAATTCATTACCACAGCAATAGGAAGCTAATACACATGGCTATTTATCCTACTGGATTACTACATAGTTTCTCTAGGGCAGAAATGAGATCTTGGTTATTTCTCTGTTCCTGTTACCTACATTAGTGCCTGTTGTACACATAGCAGGCATTCAGTAAATATTTACAAGATAAGTTTTAAAAGAATGTCAATGTAATTTTGATATCTTATATATTTAATTTAGATTATGAAAATACAACTAAAGGATCAATCTTGGCAGTCACCAGCAAATCACTTTAGATAAATTTCAACTTAGATTAAAGGAAGTTAATAGACTCCTAGAAGTGCACTGATGTGAAAAACTACTCCCCTTATCACCAACACTAATTCAGTATCTGATTGTAATGTCAAGGCAAGTAGAAGCTGACAAAGGAAGTAAGGGAGAAAGTATCCCATATTGGTGAATAAAAACTGGGTATCAAATTAACTGGTATAAAATGTTATTTCTACCATCTATAAGCAGTATGATCTTGGGAGAATTACTTTTTGCCCCTCTAACCTTCCATTTTTTCATCCATAAAATGATAGATAACGGAGGGAAAAAAAGTTGGGAAACAATTTCTACCTTCAGAGGGGACCAACTAACATGGGAAACAGTAAAATGTAAATTACCCACATAACTAAAGCGATCAGTGTAGAATCAGTACAAACCAACTTGTTGAATTGACACGTTGGCTACAAATACTACCAATAATTCTAGAAGGATTTCAGTGACTAAGCTGGGTGTGATGGTTATGGAATAACTTTTAGAAGGAGAGAAATTTTAACCATACTTAGAGGAAAGAATGTGTCATGTGTGAAAGCTAGACAACAGCACATACTTAGCTGTAACAAAGAGCTATGCCTAGGGAACAAGACATGACAGCAGTTAGAGGAATTAAGCACATTACCAGGAGTTGGAGAAGGACTTACACCACCCCCAAAGTCTTCTAAATAAGCAACATAATTGTTATGTGTTTATATATTTGATGCAGAGGAAATAAGAAAGTTAAGGCAGATGAATCAATGAGGAAATGGCTGTTGTATTTCAGACATAAGATGGTAGATGCCTGGCTGAGGCTGTAGCTGTGAGAGAGGATGAGGTAATTCAGGAAGCATTACAAAGGAATACATTTGTTGGGGGTGAAAGAAAGGGCATGGTACCCTACTTCATCATCTAATGATGACAACACCTCATGCAGAAAATGATGAGCATTCCCAAAACTCATCTCAGGCAGAAACATGACCCCACATTGGACATGGCATGATTAATGGAAATGCAAATGAGATTCCTTCAGCACTGATTTCAAACCAAACAATACAGTGGTATCATGACCTATGATGGTTGTTTTTCCTCCCAGTCTGAGTAACTTCCTAAACAAGAGATGATGAATCACCTTATATTCTACCAAGAATGTCAAATCTCTTGTTTTAAGAAACATTTTCCAAATCACTAGGATGTTTTTTAAGTAGTTTGCATCATCATTTGAAATAATTTGCTCTATATGAACACAAATCATAAACAATTCAGTTATAACCTTAGAAGTAATAACTAAAAGAAGCACCTCAAAAGAAAAAATATATAAAGCACTCAGGCTGCCTCTTAACAGACTGATTTTATAGGCAGTGCTGAAGAATGGACGTTTAGGGGGCATTTGAAATGCACTTGTGAAAAACTGATTTTTCTTGATTAGTGTGACAAAGCAGTGAATTTGTGCTATAGAACAGCCATGAATTATTGGATAATCACACATCATCTCAGAATAAATAAATTCTGAATCAATAGTGATTTAAAAAGAAAGTCTGGAAGCAAACAAGAACATGAATTGAGCTTGAAGGTTATCAGCTTGGGTTTTCTAACATTTCTTTCTAGCTATATTTGTATTTTATTGCTCAACATGAATCACTCAAAAAAAAAAGACCTATGAAATACTCTAATTACATTGAAACAATTCCTTATTTTCCTCTAGTTTCAAAGGTTATGCAATTCATTATCATGCCAGGCCCTTTTCCCCTACCTTCTAAAAAAATAACAACTTCACAATTAAAGATGGAAAACGAACAGCATACGCATTCACCCTAAATATAAAATAAGTGACTTCATCTTGCTTTTCTGAGTGCGGAGTTCAGGCAGCGGCACAGTAAATGAATAAAGATTGGGGAAAATGATAATTTTCATCATTAAATAAATATAAGAATTAAGTTCTTCTGTAAGAAGGGGAAAATTGTCTTTAAAGTTATAGCCAAGTAAAAGACTTTCTATTAAACTTAAGAATAAATACCACTAAAGAAAAACAGCAAGAGTTTGTCAGTTTATCACAAGTGCCTAAAGCAGTTTGGTAGCTAGTGATAACATCTCTCCTGCTTCCTCATATCACCCACAGGTTATTGATGAGAATAAAATTAAACTGCTTATCAACTCTGACTTTTGCCACAACTCAAGAAGATAGACATTAATAATCACTGGGAAAACATCCCTATTCCTGGGCCTAAAGTGTAGGAAAGAAAACATGTTTTAGTGCACAATTTCTACCCACAATACATCATGATCTAACAAATAAAAACTACAGGTGGAGTATTCTATTAGAATCTGTATCACATGGATGCTTCTATTTACAGGGTAATTGAGCAAAAATGGTGGTAAACTACGATCTCTCACCAATGGGTCAGGCCAGTCACTTAGAACTATAAACAGGAGAAACAGCAGACAACAGAGATACATACAACCTATTGTATTATCCATTATAAGCTGTTATTGAGAGAGAGAGAAAGAGACAGAGAGAGAGGAGAGATCTTCTTTCCCAGGGCTAAGGGAGTGGTGGTGAGTGTGTGTGTGTGTGTGTGTGTGTGTGTGTGTGTGTGTTACAGATTAAGATAATCATAAGAAATAGATGCCTAGAGCTGATCTCACCCTCTTTTGGAGTTGTATCTCCTTGGCTAAAGTCAAAGATACAATAGCCTGGATTTTATATACTTGTAAATTCTGTGGACCATATGTGAGGCAGAAATGTCGATGAAATTTTTTTCTCACCAAATGGATTTTTTGTAAAGAGACTGAACATATTGTGAACTAATTGTCAAAAGAAAACCTTGGGATTATTTCTGTTATATTCCGCATAGATTTGGAAGAGAGAGTGAAAGACTAGAGAAGGAAAACCTAGCATTTAAGAAAATGGATTTGCCTCATATTCTTCCACGATGCCAGTAGTAGAAAACTGTGAGGATAAATCTGCAAGGAAAAACTATACCTGCTAGCTTCAATTCCAAAAGTATTGTAGGCTCCCTTCTCTCTCTCTCTCTCCTCTCTCTCTCTTTCTCTTTCTCTCTCTCTGTCAAAGCAACTAAAAATTTGAGATATAAAGCTTAAAGAATATCTTAAAAGCACTATAAAATTGACAAAATAGTGGAAAAATATCAGGCCAAAATACAGGAAAAGGGAGAATCCAGAGAAAGAAAGACACTACTAAAGCTACTATAGCCTCAAAGATATTTATCAACTTAGCAAATTCCATGAGCAAGGGGGCCAGAAGACATAACCTAGAGGCTGTTCAAGATGAGGGCTCAAATAGACTGTCCCTCCGTACAGTTGGAACTTTAGAGAGCTATCCCTCAGATTAAATCCACCATAGCCTTAAGAATGGTGGCACTAAGCAAAAAGATGAGGAAAAACACCTCATTTGAATTTGCAGTGTATGTGAAGTAATCAAACTCTATTCCACCTGTAGGTGCTCCTAGAAAACTGACAGATTAATAACAACAAATGACCTCTGTTGGAATGTACTTTTATTCTATGTGTTCTCATAATAGTTTTCCAAAGAAAATATGCAGCTCACACAAAAAAAGCTACATCAGGAAACAAGACACCAAGAAAGAACTAGATCATTAGCAAACAGAAATAGATACACGAAGTCTTCAGATATTTAAATTATTAGTCCTAGTTTATAAAACAACTATGTTTACTGTTTTTTAGAAATAAAAGACAAACTTGTAGATAAATGTGAAGAACTATAAAAAGTTACCTAGTAGATTTGAAAATGAAGCAAATTCAATCAAGAAAAGAAAGTCACAGCAAATGAAATGTAAAACTTGGTAGATAAATTTGACATCAGATTAGACACAGCTGAAGAGACAATTAGCAAACTAGAAAGTAAGTCAACATAAATTATTTAGAATGTAGCACAGAGAAATAAAGAGATGAAAAATATTAAAAAATAATTGCCGGGCCAGGTGTGGTGGCTCACACCTGTAATCCCAGCACTTTGGGAGGCCAAGGCGTGTGGATCACCAGAGGTCAGGAGTTCTAGACATGGGGAAACCTCATCTCTACTTAAAATATACAAAAAATTAGCCAGTGTGGCAGTGCACACCTGTAGTCCCAGCTGCTTGGGAGGCCGAGGCAGGAGGATTGCTTGAGCCCAGGAGGCAGAGGTTGCAGTAAGCTGAGATCGTGCCACTGCACTCCAGCCTGGGAAACAGAGCGAGATTCCATCTCAAAAACAAAGAAAAAAAAAGTAGTTGTTACACTGAGGATGGAATGTGAGGATGGAATGCGACGTTCTAACAGATATCAAATCAGATTTCCAGAAATAGGGAATAGAGATGATGGAGACAGGCAATGAAACAAAATAGCCACCAACATAGAATTCTATATCTGGTGAAAATATGTTCAAAAGAAAGGGTGAAATAAAGACACTTTCAGCCAAAACAAATGAGAGTTTGCCCCAGCAGGCCCTCACTAAAATACATTGTGTAATGAGAGAAGAAAAAGTAAGCCAGATCAAAGACTTTTGATGAAAGAAGAAATGCAGAGTGAAGAACTATGGAGAAAGGAGAATGATCATTTATTATTTAAAGCAATAATTAATAAAGTCTTGTGGGGTTAAATAAAACGAGAAAATTATGGCAATAATATAATATAATCCAAAAATTGAAATATTATGGACTTTGGTATTATGTAAAAAAAGGGTAAAATATGAATACATTTTAAACTTTTATAAGTATGCAGGCTGCAATTTTAAAAGAGTAGAATCAGCGTACATTACTTCCAGACTAGTAGAGGAAGGAAAATAGAATACGAAATTTGGTCCATCTATAATCAGGTAAGAAAGAAAAGGAAAATAAACATAGACCAGTCTGGGAAATAAGAAAGCACAACATAAGATGATATATACTGTTATGGACTGAATGTTTATGCCCTCCCAAAGTTTATATGTTGAAGTCCTACCGCGCCCCCCCACTCCAGCCCAACTATGATGTTATTTGGAAGTAAGGGCCTTTGAGGTTTAGATAGAATCATGAGAGAGGGGTTCCCATGATTAGATTAGAGTTCTTATAAGAAGAGGAAAGGAGACCAGTGGTCTCCCTTTGCCGTGTGAGGACACAGCAAGGGGATGTCTGTCTACCAGCCATCTATAAATCAGGAAGAGGGCACTCAACCAGAATCACAAATCAGGAAGAGGGCACTTAACCAGAATCAGATCAGCCCACACCCTGATCTTCAACTTTTCATCTCCAGAACTGTGAGAAATAAATGTGTACTGTTTGAGCCACCCAGTCTATACAGTATTATGTTACAGCAGCCTGAGTAGGCTAAGAAATATACAAGCTCAAGTTTATTTACAATTACATTCAACACAAAGGGACAAAATATGCCTGTAAAAGATAAAATTGTCATACTAGATAAAAAACAAAATCCAACTATATGCTATATGTATATACAAAAAACAAGGATAGAAAAAGGTTGAAACAGACTGGGCCTGGTGGCTCACGACTGTAATCCCAACACTTTCGGAGGCCAAGGCGGGAGGATCACAAGGTCAGGAGTTCAAGACCAGCCTGGCCAACATGGTGAAACCCCGTCTTTACTAAAGACACAAAAAATGAGCCAGGCATGGTAGCATGCGCCTGTAATCCCAGCTACTTGGGAGGCTGAGAAAGGAGAATCGCTTTAACCCAGGAGGTGAAGGTTGCAGTGAACCAAGATTGTGCCATTGCACTTCAGCCTGCGTGACAGGGTGAGACTCCATCTCAAAAAAAAAAAAAAGACAGAAAGAAAAAGGTTGAAACAAAAGGATGGAAGAAGATAAAGCATGTGAATTTAACCAAAAGGAATGAGTTGAAGTTGATCTCTAGAAATCGAAATTATAGTAAAATATATTACTATTAGGTTGGTGCAAAAGTAATTGTGGTTTTGCCATTGAAAGTACAGCAAAACTCGCAATTACTTTTGCACCAACCTATAGCAATAAAGAGGGTCATTTCATAATAATAAAGGTTCAGTTAACTAGGAAGATGTAATAATTTTAGTTACATGCACTTCATAACAAAATTCAAAATGTGAATGTTTAGAACCACAAGGAGAAAGAGACATAATCATGGTAAAGATTGTAACACATTTTCTCAGTAATTTATCCAATATTTTGATCAAAGAGACAAAAATCATCAGTAAGTGTACACTCTATTCAATAAATGGTGGTAGGACGATGGATATCTATGAAGAAAAAAATAATAAACTCGGACATTACCTTATATCAGGCACAAAAATCAATCTCAGATAGAAAAGCCTGAAGTGAAAGGGTAAAATTATAAAGTCATTATGACCTCAGAGAGAGGATTTATTAAGCAGTACACAAAAAGAACTAGTTATAAAGTGAGTCTATTTGTAGAGAGACAGATATAAGGTATTTTTACGTTATTGGAAGCATCAGGCTTTCTTCCTTCTATTACACTGGTATCAGTAAATGAGTTCTAATGTAAGGGAAAGCATTGCCACACTTGGCAAGATAATGCGCTTTGATGTACCCGACTCTACAAAGATGTTCTTGAGGATGGAACTAGAGTGGTTGTACTGAGAGTGGTTTAGAAATCCTGGCCACTTTAAGAGTCTTCCATTCCAGTCTTTGAGATTCTAACTGTCGCCCCACCCCCCCCAAACCATCCCCCAAAAGCACTCATCATAATGAATAACACACTTTACCAAAAAAAAAAAAAGAGAGAGAGAGAGAGAGAAAGGAAAAGAAAAAGAAAAGAAATTTTAGTCATGGAAAGGCTCAATAAAGAGAGGGATAACATTGAATTACTAATATCTAGAATATGTAAAAAATCCCCCTTTTTTAAGCACTTTAAATCAAAAGAACCTTGAAGCAAAACTGGAATCTGTTCTACTATTTTTGAAAAACAGGATTTCTTTGGAGTACTGATAAAAGACTAAGAAGGTTCTTATACCCCATAAGTTATCTACCTAAGGAAGGAAAAAACAAAGATAAATTCTGTGTTTTAAGATACTTTCTGTGCTTTATGTTGTCTTCTTTGTCTCTTTTTTTTCTTCAACTTTTATCTTAAGTTTCAAGGTATATGTGCAGGATGTGTAGGTTTGTTACATAGGTCAAAGTGTGCCGTGGTGGTTTGCTGCACAGATCAACCCATCACCCGGGTATTAAGTCCAGCATCCCTTAGCTATTTTTCCTGACATTCTCCCCCACCGCCAGTCCCCCAACAGGCCCGAGTGTGTGTTGTTCCCCCCGATGTGTCCATGTGTTCTCATTGGAGAACTTCTGTTTTTTTTTTTTTTTAAAGACAAAACTTTATAAAAACATGAGCAAAAGACTTGGATAGGAACTTCAGCGAAGAAAATCCAAATGGTCAATAAATAATGAAATCATATTCAATCTCATTAGCAGTTAGGAAGATATACATTAAAACCACAGAGAAATTATTATATACCCCCCAAAGATGCATAAAAATTGAAAAGCTTGATAATATGATGTCTTGACAAAGATGTGGAGTCTTATACACTGCTAGTGAGAATAAAAATTGGTAGAAGTGTTTTCAAAAAGTTTGGCATGATCTGACCCTATAAAAGAACAATTTCAGTCCTAAATATATACCCCATACTACGTGTATGTGCATTAAGATACATGGATAATACGGTTCATGGCAGCAGCATTTGTAATAGCCAAAAATTTAAAACAATCTAACGTTTTTGAAAAGTAGAGAAGACAAATAATGACATAGTCGTACAATAGGATACTAAACAGTTACTTCTTTGCTAAAGTAATCACTGTCTTGAATTTCATGATCATCATTTATTTGCTTTTCTTGTAGTTTACTATTTCTTATACCTTCCTAAATAATATAATTTGTCTATTTTTGGCTTTACATAGATGGAATCAGATGATACGTGTTTTTTGCTCTTATCCTTATGTTTGTTAGATTCATATGGCCATATGTATGTTCTCTCTCACTCTTTCTAAGACATACCCACACACTCACTCACAAAACAGAAGAAAATGAAAGGTTACATTTTTCCAAACAAGAAATCCAAAACATGTTAGCAATATTACTTCAAAGACTCAAGTAATCCAAGTTCAGAGACTGAGACAGTCCATTCAGTGAGCCAACTGAGCATCTGCTATCATTTTGATTACAGCTGGAAATCTGTGTAACTTTAGCAAGTCACTTCTCTAACTCAAGATATAATAATTTTTTGACTATCTATTAGTCCTCACACAGGTTTTGTTTATTGTCAGCCATCCCTACTCAAATTTAAGAGAGTCAACTTTAAGAGGGCAGGAACTTTGTCTGTTTTGTTCATTACTGTATGCCCCACCACTCAGAACAGTGGTTCTGGATCATAGTAGAAGCTGATTAAATATTTGCTATGAACAAATAATGAAATTTCTCTTAGAGCTGTCTTTTTAAAAAATTATTTGTTCTGCTACTTTTTATTCACTCTCCACACAGGCTGATGCCAGTTAGGCTTTTCATAATGCTGCTCATGCAACCATTGGCTAGAATGCATCATAAAACTGACTTAAGAAGTGTTCTGCTTTCACATTTTAAAAGTCTAAACAGCCAGCCAGATTTCCAACTTACTTTCTGCAGAGAGATAATGATGACAAAGTCACAAGGCAGGATTAATATGTACACTTCTAAGCAATTTCTAGTCACTTGGTTGCTTCACTTATATTTCTGCCAATAGTCATTCCCTCCTGCTAAGGCAGCTAAGGAGGGGTGGCACCTCCAGCTTTCGGTTCAAAAACAGTAATATGGGGTAAGGTAGAACCTATTCTCAACACTTTCCAAGGATTCTTCTTCCACATTGTATTCACTTGAAGGCCTGCAAATTAACACATGACCTTTCACTCACTACTGATTTTTAAAATGAATGAAATGTTTTAGAATCCAAATATAAGTTAGCAGAGGGATTTTAGAAAAAAAGTTTCTATTTCTAAAGAACATACACAGGTTATATGTGTGGAATCACTATAGATGTCTGTTTCTCTAACCATAAATTCCCTTGATCATCCTAGTGCCACAGGTAAGTCTCTTAGAGGACTGAGGCTGAACCCTTTAAAGCTGTGTGCAGGTGGGTGTTCTAGGCATTCTGCAGATAATTCAGGTTATTTCATTTCCAATCATTCCCCAAACTTCTTGATTGGTGGAATACTTGAATTAAAATATCTGGAAGTATTGGGAGAAAAGCTGTGTTGGGAGAGAAGCTGAGGCAGGGCTTACATATCTCATAGACTTGCTGGCTCCCAGCTTCTAGCACTCCCATTATCTCAAGCAGCCATATGTTTCTCATTCACTTGATACACTGTTTCCTTTCAACTCCCACATCCTCACTACCTGTTTCTTTGTTTGAGCACCAATAAAAAGCGTGGGCTCCCAGAGCTTGGGGCCTTTGCAGCCTCCACACTCGCGATGGCCCCCTGATGCCAATTTCTCTCTCAAACTGTCTTTTTCTCATTCCTTTGACTCCGCCGGACTTCGTCACCCCCACGACCTGGTGTTGGGTCTGATCACTCCAACACAGAAAAGCTTACAAAAATCAAAGTATCATCCAGTGGCCCAATCAACTTTCGAGCTCTTAAGTAAAACCTCCTAGGTCTTCTTTTTCTCCCAGGAATTTTCCAGAATTTCTGAGGTATCTATTTTTGACTCAGATCTTTTAGGTAGCCCTACGTTCTCAAGAAGAAAGGAGCTCCGGGCTTCTTTTCTGTGCCACAGTGACACCAATCCAAGGAGGGTCCACTATCTTCTTCTACTTAGGTCAACATTAAAATTGAGAAATATTACTTCATTATGTCATAATGTATATCTGTTTCTTGATGTCCACTTTCCCACCACTGTGTGTTATCAGTTACCGTCATAAATGAGAGGTTGGTAAGATGTGCTTATTTATTTAGTAATATACATTTAGTCAAAACTTTTAAAGTATGGAATTCTCTGTGTTTAACCAACAAAAATTTCCCATACACATTCTTATTAAAGAAAATTTTACAAAGAAATAAAACCAAGGTTGATGCACATGAAGACATAAAGAGCTCTTAACTAATTTTAAAAATACTGTATAAAAACTATAAACTGTATTTTGTGCTAGGAACAAAAGATGTAGTAGAAAGAGCTAATCAATATACAAAAAGTTTATATTCTAACACTATGTTTTTGACTCAATATGTAACCTTGAAAAAATCATTTTGCTTTCTTATGTCTCAGTTTCTGTTAAAGGAAGAATATAATCCATACACTACCTATATCACAACTGGAAAAGTCAAATGAGATCATGATGTGAAATTATTTATATTTCCATTAATGTGAGAAAGTATTGTGATTATTACTGTTACCTATTAAGTGACATGTGAAATGTCTGACAGACAAGAGGTCCTCAATAAAAATTAGAGTTATACATCACATAATGATGCTTCAGTCAATGATGAATCACATACATGAAGGTAGTCCTCCAAGAAAATAATGGAGCTGAAAATTTCCTATTACCTAGTGACTTAATAGCCATTGTAACTTCATAGCACAAAGCATTACTCATGATTGTGATGTTGGTGTAAACAATACTATGCTGTCAGGTGTATAAAAGTATCACACATACAATTATTTACAGCCACGATACTTGATGATAATAAATGACTATGTTACTTGTTTATGTATTTACTATACTGTATTTATTTTTTTTAAAAACCCAGTAAATTGTAAAACAGCCTCAGGCAGGTCCTTCAAGAGGTATTCTAGGCCTCTTGAAGTCAGTGGCTCATGTCTGTAATCCCAGCACTTTGGGAAGCCGAGGTGGGCAGATCATCTGAGGTCAGGAGTTTGAGACCAGCCTCATCAACATGGTGAAACCCCATCTGTACCAAAAATACAGAAATTAGCTGGACATGGTGGCGGGCACCTGTAACCCCAGCTACTCAGGAGGCTGAGGCATGAGAATTGCTTGAACTCAGGAGGCACAGGTTGCAGTGAGCTGAGATAGTGCCACTGCACTCCAGCCTAGGTGACAAAGCAAGACTGCCTCAAAAAAAAAAAAAAAAAAAAAAAAAAAAAGAGATATTCTAGAAGAAGGCCTTGTTATCATAGGAGATGACAACTCCGTGCATGTTATTGCTTCTGAAGACCTCCCAGTGGGACAAGATGTGGAGGTGGAAGACAGTGATATTGGTAATCCTGACCATGTGTAGGCCTAGGCTAACATGTATGTTTGTGTCTCTGTTTTTAACAAAAAGTTTAAAAATTAAAAAATATAAAAATAGGAAAAAGTTAATAGAATAAGGATATAAAGAAAGAAAATTTTTTGTACAGCTATTTATGTTTTAACCTATTATTACAAGAGTCAAAAAGCTTAAACAATTTAAATTTTAAAGTAAAAAAGTTACAGAAAGTTAAGGTTAATTTATTATATATTATACATTTTTAATAAATTTAGTGTAAACTAAATACACAGTAATATACAGTAATATTCTAATATACAGTAATGTCCTAGGCCTTCACCTCACTTACCATTCACTCACTGACTCACTCAAAGCAACTTCCAGGAAGTCTTGAAAATTAATTCTAAGTGCCGTATTTACAGGTGTGCCATTTTAAATCTTTTATATTGCAGTTTTACTGTACCTTTTCTATATTTAGATATGTTTAGGTACAGAAATACTTGCCATTGTGTTACAATTGCCTACAGTATTCAGTACAATAACATGCTGTACAGATTTGTAGCCTACGAGCAATAGATTATACCATATGGCCTAGGTGTGTAGTAGGCTATACCATCTAGATTTGTCTAAGTACATGCTATGATGTTTGCACAACAACAAAATTGCCTAACAATGCATTTCTCAGAACATATTCCCATCCTTAAGTGGCACATCGCTGCATTTCCTATCTTTTTTCTCAACTCTTCTCCTAAGAACTCAAATCAATTTTAATTCCCACAACCATGCCATCCAATCCATCTTCTGTTATCTTACTTGCAGGAATTTAGAGAAAGAAAAGAATTAACGTTATGCCTTTTCTTGGCCTTAGTTACTGGTGTCTTTCCAACCTCTAAAAGAACCAAGAGCACTTCCTGTATATCGTCACTAAAAGCTCTTGAACTTGGAGGCTCAGGCTGCCCGTGATACTATTCATTGATAGAGAGCCCTTAAAATGTGAACGTGTCTGACCAAAAACTTCCATCTAAGTTCATTTCAACCTCTGAAAAGGTTTCTCTGAGCATTGAGTAGAATTGAAATTTCACTGAGTGCTTTCTCTATAAGGCCCTATCAGAGACACAAAGATGGATAAGAAACAACTCCTCTTGTGAAGCAGAAATACACAAATGTACAAAGACTGTAACACAAGAACTCAAAGAGTGCTTAAAGAGGAAACACAAAGGCCCTGGAAAATGTGAGGGAAAGACAGCTCATATTTAGCTGTGAAACCAGGAAAAGCCTCATGTAAGGAGGTGGTCTGCAAGCTGGACTTTGAAAGAGGGGTAAGAAAATGGGCCCAGTGGGTGGAGGAAGGAAAACTTGGGATAGAAAATCCAGTGTGTCAAGGAAATAGTGAACCATGAGGAGAGAAATGGATAATTATGGTCATAGTTTAAGTTAAAGACTTACTCAAATCAGCTAGTTTTCTTTCTTACTAATTTAACTTTAACCTTGCTCTCAAATCTCATTACAAAAAGATAAGCATGCGTCAAAGAGTTATATGTCACACATCACTTCCAGAAAACCCGTTCCAGAACTTTAGAAATGTTAGAAAACAACTTGCCTTTAAAATTTAACATGGTTTTTGCACTAGTCTGTTTCTAGTTCTGTGCTTTTTCAATGTCACTTACACACACACACACACACACACACATACAATACACACAACATAGTCCTGCATACTATTGCTTAGGAAAGATTTTTACTACATTAGCTACTTTATTTCCTGCCAGAAACTGTATCTGATTCATTGCTTAAGTACTAAATAAAAATATAAAGAGAAGAACAGAACAGAAAATTGGTAAGTTTGAGCAGTCAGGTTTTTCCAGTAGATACCTCAGGAAAAAATACTTGAAATAATGTAAATCAAGATACAGTGAATGTACGGGGTACAGGGGAAAACTGTTATGAATTAAAGATGTTTGATAAGTGTGCATGCCATATTTGGTATATTTAACCTTTAGCTATTGTTGTGCTAGTGCTATACTTTATATATTTAAGACTCAATTTGGTATGTTAGTTAAAGTTTTGCATTGCATTATTTTTTAAAACGTTTTTCTAGCTTTATCGGTGTATAACTGGAAAATAAAAATTACATATATTTAAGGTATATAATGTGATGATTTGATATACATTGTGAAATAACTACTACAATCATACTAATTAACACTAGCATCTCACATAGTTACCATTTTTGTGTGTGTGGTGAGAACACTTAAGGTATATTCCTTTAGTAAATTTCAAATATATAGTATAGTATTATTAACTGTAGTCACCATGCAGTACTTTATACCCCCAAAATTTATTTTTTGTAATTGAATAATTTTTTATTAACATTATTTTTAACCAACAAATCATAATTTTGTACATTCATGAATGGGATATGATGTGATGGTTCAATACATGTATACAATGTAGAATGATTCAATCAAGCTGATAAACATATCCCTTATGCTTGTTATCATACTTTGTGGTAAGACATTTGAAATTTAAACTATTTTGAGATATACAATGTATTATTGACTTAGTCACCCTGCTGTGCTATAGGTCTCAAAATCCTATTCTTCCTAAGTGAAACTTTATAACCACTGACCAACAATTTCCCATTCCCTCCCTTCCCTCCCCTCCCCCTGCAACCTCTGGTAACTACCATTATACTCTCTCTTTTATGAGTTTGACATTTTGAGATTGCCCATGTAAGTGAGATCTTGCAGTATTTGTCTTTTTGTGCCTGGGCATATTTCACTTATAATGCCCTCCAGGTGGCTCCATGTTTTTGCAAATGACAGAATTTTCTTTTCTTTTTTTTTTTTTAAGGTGGAATAGTATGCTATTATGTATATATGCCATTTTCTTTTCTTTTCTTTTTTTTTTTTTTTTCTTGAGACAGGGTCTCACTCTGTCACTCAGGCTGGAGTACGGTGGCGTGATGTCAGTTCACTGCAGCCTCCACCTCCTGATCTCAAGCCATCCTTCCTCCTCAGTCTCCCAAGTAGCTGGAACTACAGGGGCATGCCACCACGCTGGCTAATTTTTGTTTTTTTTTTTTTTTTTTTTAAGAGACAGAGTTTCACCATATTGCCCAGGCTGGTCTGGAACTCCTGGGCTCAAGCAATCCACCCACCTTGGTCTCCCAAAGTGCTGGGATTACAGGCCTGAGCCACCATGCCCAGCTATACCACATTTTCTTTATCCATTAATCTGTTGATGGACACTTAGGCTGATTCCTTATCATGGCTGTTATGAATACTACTGCAGTGAATATGGGACTGTTGATAACTCTATAACATATTGATTTCAATTCCTTTGGATATATACTCAGAAATAGGATTGCTGGATCATGTGGTAATTCTATTTTTGGTTTTTTGGGGAACTTCCATACCATTTTCCCATAATGACTGCACCGATTTACATTCTCACCAGCGGTGCACAGGGTTTGCTTTTCTCTACATCCTCACCAACACTTGTTATCTTTCATATTTTCGATAATAGCCAACAGGTATAAAGTGATACCTCACTGTGATTTTAATTTTGCATTTCCCTAGTGATTAGTAATATTGAGCATTTATTCACATCCTGTCAGTCATTTATATATCTTTTTTTGAGAAATGTCTGTTCAGGTCCTTTCCCTATGTTTTAATTGAGTTATTTGTTTCCTCGCTACTGAGTTGTTTGAGCCTCTTATGTATTTTGGACATAAATTTCTTATCAGATGTATGGTTTGAAAATAAGTTTTCCCACTCGCAAATTGTCTGCCTTTTCACTTTGTTAATTACTTCCTTTACTGTTCAAAAGCTTTTTATTTGATGCAATCTCATTTGTCCATTTTTGCTTTTATTGGCTATATTTTTGGGTTCATATCAAAAAAATCCATGCCCAGACAAGTGTCATGGAAATTTTCTTCTGTTTTGTTCTAGTAGTTTTATAGTTTCAGGTACTATATTTAATTCTTTTGTCCATTTTAAGCTGAATATTTATTTTATTTCATAGACAGGGGTCTCACTTTGTTGTCCAGGCTGGTTTTGAACTCCTGGCTTCAAGTGATCCTCCCACCTTGGCCTCCCAAAGTGCTGGGATTAGAGGTGTGAGCCACTGCACCTGGCCAGTTGTTTTTTGTATATGATGTGAGATAATAATTCAATTTAATTCTTCTACATTTGGATATCCAGTTTTCCCAACACTACTTATCGAAGAAACTATCATTTTTTTCCCATTGAGTGTTCTTAGCACCTTTGTTGAAAATCACTTGAATGTAAATGCGTGAGTTTATTTGTAGGTTCTCTGTCCTGTGCCATTGTTAAACGTGTCTGTTTTTAATGCCAGTGTCATGCTATTTTGATTACAACTACTTTATAATATATTATGAAATCAGGGGGTGCAATGTCTTTGGCTTTGTTCCTTTTGCTCAAGATTGTTTTGGCTCTTCAGGGTTTATATGGTTCCGTAAAATTTAACAATTGTTTATCTCTATTTGTGAAAAATGCCATTGAAATTTTGATAGGGATTGCATTGAATCTGTAGAGCACTTTGCATAGTATGAACATTTTAACAATATTAATTCTTCCATTCCATGAACACAAGATATCTTTCCATTTATTTGTGTTTTCTTTAATTTTTGGCATCAGTGTTTACAGTTTTTGGTATACAAATATTTCCCCTACATGACTAAATTTACACCTAAGTATCTTATTTTTTGTTGCTAGTATAAATGAGATTTTTTTCTTCATTTCCTTTTGAAATAGTTTGTTGTTTGTGTATAGAGGTGCTAATGATTTTTCATGTTGAGTTTGTATCCTACAGCTTTTCTGAATTCATTTACCAGTTTAACAGTTTTTTGGTGGAATCTTTACAGATTCCTATCTTATGTATATAAGATCATGTCATTAGCAAGCAGACGTCTTCTTTTCCTATTAGGATACCTTTTATTTCTTTCTGTTGCTTAATTGCTTGGTCTAGGACTTCTAGAGTTATGTTGAAAAGAAGTCATAAGAGTGAGCATTCTTATTTTATCCCTGATCTTAGAGGAAAAGCTTTCAAGTTTTCACTGTTGAAAACTTCACAGTATGTTAGTTTCACTATTGAAACTTTCACAGTATGTTAGCTGTGGGCTTATGATATACAGACTTTATTGTGTTGAGGCACATTTCCTCTATACCTAATGTGTTGAGAGTTTTTATCATAATAGGGTGTTGAATTTTGTCAAACGCTTTTGTGCATCTATTGAGATAATCATTTAGTTTTTGTGCTCCATTCTGTTAATGTAGGGTATCACAATTTTTTATTTGCATATGTTGAATCATCCTTGTATCCCAAAGATAAATCCCACTTGATCATGATGCATAATTGTTTTGATGTATTGTTGAATTCAATTTGCTAGTATTTTGTTGAGAATTTTTGCATTTATGTTTATCAGAGATATTGGCCTGTAATTTTCTTTTTCTGAGGTGTCCTTGTCTGGCTTTTTATCAGGTTAATGCTGGCCTTGTAAAATGAGTTTGGAGGTATTCCATTCACTTCAATTTTTTGAAACAGTTTGTGAAGAATCAGTATTAGTTTTTCTTATTTTATCCCTGATCTTAGAGGAAGACATTTTGTTACTGATTAAATCTCCTTACTTATTATCGATCTATTCAGATTTTTTATTTATTCTTGATTCAGTCTTGGTAGATTGTATGTGTCTAGGAATTTATTTCTTTTAGGTTATCCAATTTGTTGACATATAATTATTCATAGCAGTTTCTTATGATCCTTTGTGTTTCTGTGGTTATCAGTTATAATGTTCTCTTTTCATGTTTGATTTTATTTATTTGAGGCTTCTCTCTTTTTTAATCTAGCTAAGGTTTTGTTGACTTGTTTTTTTTTAAAAAATGTTCGTTTCATTGATTTTTTTTCTATTGTTTTTCTAGTCTCGCATTTATTTATGCTGTGATCTTCATTATTTTCTTCCTTCTACTAACTTGAGGCTTATTTTGTTCTTCTTTTCCTACTTTTGTGAAGTCAGATGTTAGATTGTTTATTTGAACTCTCTTCTTTTTGGATATAGGCATTTATTGCTATGAATTTCCCTTTTAGAACTGTTTTTGGGGCATCCCATAAGTTTCTATACATTGTTTTCATTTTCGTTTGTATCAAGGCATTTCTTGACTTCCTTTTTTATTTCTTCTTGACTATTGATAATCAATTACCCATTGGTTATTCATGAGCATGTTGTTTAATTTCCACATATTTTATATTTTCTGAAATTCATTCTTTTATGATTTCTAGTTTTGTACCACTGTGAACAGAAAAGATACTTGTTACGATTTCACTCCTCTTAAATGTAAGACCTGTTTTGTGACCTAAAATATGATCTATCTTGGAGAATGTTTAATATGCCCTTGAGAAGAGTATGTATCCTAATCCTGTTGGATTGCATGTTCTTTAGACATGTTAGGTCCATTTGATCTAAAGTGTAAGGGGGGTGAGTATAAGTCCAAGCGAGTATAAGTACAAGTCCAGTGTTTTCTTTTTGATGTTCTATCTAGATGATTTGTCCATTGTTGAAAGTGGCATATTGAAGTCCCATAATATTATTGTATTGCAGTCTATATTTCCCTCAGTTCATTTAATTGCTTTATATATTTAGGTTGGGTGCATATATATTTACAATTTGCATATCCTCTCGATAAATTGGCCTTTTAATCATATCTTTGTCTCTTTTTAAAGTTTGTAACTTTAAGTCTATTTTGTCTGATATAAACATAGCTACCCCTGCTCTCATTTGGTTTCCATTTGCATGGATATCTTTTTCTATCTTTTCACTTTTCACTCTATGTATGTCTTTACTAGTAAAGTAAGTCTCTTGTTGGCAGTATAGAGTTGGGTCTTATTTTTTTAACCCAACCAGTCATTCGTCTTTTGATTGGATAATTTAATCTATTTACATTCAAGGAATTATTAATAGGTAAGGATTTATTGCCATTTTAAAGTTTTTTTTGGTTGTTTTGTAGATACTTTGTTTCTTTCTTGTCTTTTTTGTGGTTTGGTGGTTTTCTGTGGTGGTATGCTTTGAATCTTTTCTTTCTGTTTTGTGAAACTACTTTAGGTTTTTAATTTGTGGTTACCATGAAACATATAAAATATTTTATATTTAGGCTGTTTTAATCTGACATCTTCATTCTAATTGCATACAAAAATTCTATATTTATACTCACCTCCCTATATTTTATGATATTGACTTCAAAATGTACACCTTTTTGTGATTTGTATTTCTCAACAATTTATTGTACCTGTAGTTGTTGTTAATAGTTTTGTGTTTTACCTCTCATATTAGAGATAAAATTGCTTTCCACACCACCCTTACAATATCAGAATATTTGGAATATAATTATGTATTACTTATTTGATTGACTTTTGTACTTTCATGTGTTTTATGTTGTTAATTAGCAGTCTTTCATATTAGCTTAAAGAACTTTCCCTAGAAATTCCTATTAAGAAGGCTTAGTGGTGATTAATTTTCTTAGTTTTTGTTTGCCTGGGAAAGGTTTTGTGTTCCTCATTCCTGAAGGACAGCTTTACCAGATAAAGCATCCTTACTTGGCAGTTATTTCCCCCCAGTACTTTGAATATTCATCCTACTTCTCCTTGTCTGCAGCACTTTTGCTAAGAAATCTGCTGACAGATGTATTGGGACTTACTTGTATGCAGCATATCTTTTGTATTTTGCTGCTTTCAGAATTACTGTCTTTGATTTTTGAAGATTTTATTATGATGTGTCTTGGTGAGTTTCTCTTTGGTTTGAATTTGATTGCAGAGATCTAAGCTTTTGTATTAGACCATTCTTGCATTGCTATAAAAAAATACCTGAGACTGGGTAATTTATAAAGAAAAGAATTTACCATTATTGCAGGCTGTACAGGAATCATGCTGCTGGCATCTGCTCAGCTTCTGGGGAGGCCTCAGGAAACTTAAAACCATGGTGGAAGGTGAAGGTGCAACAGGAACATCACATGGCCACAGCAAGAGCAAGAGAGAGTAAGGGCTTGTTGCTACACACTTTTAAATGACAAGATCTCATGAGAAATCACTCACTATCATGAGGACAGTAACAAGAGGGATGATGCTAAACCATTCATGAGATATGCCCCATGATCCAATCATCTCCCACCAGGCCCCACCTCCAACACTGGAAATTATAATTAAAACATGAGATTTTGGTGGGAACACAGATCCCAACCATATCAGCTTCCTATACCTGGATGGTGGTGTTTTCCCAAGATTTGAGAAATTTTCACTCAATAGTTCCTTAAAAATGCTTTGTTGGCCTTTTCTCTCTCTTCTCCTTCTAAACACCTACTACGCAAAGTTTAGTTCTCTTGATGGTTTCCTGTAACTCCCATAGGCCTTCTTCATTCTTTTTTATTCTTTTCTCTTTTTGTTCCTTTGACTGGATAATTTCCAATATCCTGTCATGGAGCTCACTGATTCTTTATTATGATTTATGAAGCCTGCTACTGAAGTTTTCTACTAAATTTTTTTGTTCACTTATTGTATTTTTATTTCTAGGATTTTTCTTATTTATAATTATTTCTATTTTTGTCAAACTTATTTTGTTCATGAATTGTGGCTTTTGATTGGATAATTTAATCTATTTACATTTAAAGTTGACAAGTTAGGACTTTCAAAAAGTTGCCATTTTGTTCATTGTTTTATGAAGGTTATGTGGTTCCTTTGTCCTTTGTTTCCTTCTTCTCTTGCTATCTTTTTTTTACGTTTGAATAACACAGGATTTCTTTTATTTTTATTTTTTAACTTGTATTTTAAGTTGAGGGGTACATGTGCAGGATGTGCTGGTTTGTTACATAGGCAAATGTGTGTCAAGGGGGTTGGCTGTACAGATTATTTCATCGGCCAGGTGTTAAGCCTAGTATCCATTAGTTATTTTTTCTGATATTCTCCTTCCTCCAACCCTCTGCCCTCTGGTAGGCCCCAGTGTATATTGTTCTCCTCTATGTGTCTAAGTGTTCTTATCATTTAGCTCCAACTTATAAATAAGAACACATGGTATTTGGTTTTCTGTTCCTGCATTAGTTTGCTAAGGATGATGGCCTCCAGCTCCATCCATGTTTCCTCAAAGATCTAGAGACAGAAATGCCACTCAACCCAGCAATCCCATTACTGGGTATATACCCAAAGGAATATAAATCATTCTATTATAAAGACACACGTATATTTATGTTCATCGCAGCACTATTCACAATAACAAAGACATGGAATCAACCTAAATGCCCATCAATGATAGACTGGATAAAGAAAATATGGTACATATACTCCATGGAATACTATGCAGCCATAAAAAATGAGTTCTTGTTCTTTTTATTTGTAGTTTGTTAATATTTTCTAGCAGTATACTTTGTTCTGTTCTCATTCTATTTTATTTATCTGCTAGAGGTTTTTTTCCTCTGTTGTTACCAGGGGGGTTAAATGTATATCTTATAGTTATAACAGTCTATTTTAAGCTGATAGCAACTTCAATTACATATAAATCTCTATACTTCTACTTCACTACTCTCACCTGTATGCTATTGATATCACACTTTATATTTTCTGTGAATGAATATACAATATAAAAGATATAACTATTCTTTCACAAATATTGTAGCTATAGTTATTTCTAATACCTTAGTCTTTTTTCTTTTATACTAGAGTCAAAAGTGATTTACACACCACCATTAAAGTATTAGAATATTCTGAATTTGCCTTTACCAGTTAGTTTTATACTTTCATGTGTTTTCATATTTTTACTTAATATCATTTCATTTTAACTTGAAGAACTCCTTTTAACGTTTCTTGGAAGGCAGACCTAGTGGTGATGCAGTCCCTCAGCTTTTGTTTGTTTGAGAATGTCTTCATCTCTCCCTTTCTGAAGGAAAACTTCTCTAGGTGTAGCATTTTTGTAGCTTTTTTTTCAGCCTTTTGAATATATAATCCCATACTCTCCTAGCCTGCAAGATTTCTGTTAAGAAACCCATTGGCAGCCTCATTAAAGTTCTCTTGTGTGTGATGAGTCATTTTTCTCTTGCTGCTTTCACAGTACTCCTTTTGTCTGACTTTTGACAATTTGATTAGAATATTCAAGAATATTCAGAAATTATTTTAGTTGACCTTTCTTGGGGACCTTTAAGCTTTATGAACTTGTAGTCCCGTATTGCTGTCAAGATTTGGGATGTTTTCAGCCATTATTTATTTAAACAAGCTTCCTTCCCTTTTCTCTCATTTCTTGTTATGAAATTCTTATAATGAATTTATTTGTTTGTTTTATGATGTACCATAGGCGCTGTATGCTTTTTTCACTCTTTTTCATTCTTTTTTCTTTTTGTTCCTCCAACCAGGTAATTTCAAATGAGCTATATTTGAGTTTGCTGATTCTTCTGCATGACTGAGTCTGCTGTTTATGCTCTCTATTAAATTTTTCAGTTCTGTCATTGTATTTTTTAGCTCCTAGATTTCTGTTTGGTTATTTTTATAGTTTCTGTTTCTTATTAAACTTCTCATTGTGTTAATGCTGTGTTTTTATTATTTTTAAAAAATTATCTATCTATGTTATCTTACATCCCATTGAGCCATTTTAAGATGATTATTTTGAATTCTTTGTCAGATAATTTGTAGATCATCATTTCTTTGGTGTCAGTTACTAGAGCTTTGTTAGTTTCCTTAGGCAGTGTCATGTTTGCTTAATTGTTTGTAATCCAGGTAGCCTTGCATTGGTAGCTGAGCACTGGAAGAGATAAAGACCTCTTTCAGTCTTTACAACCACTTTCAGCAAGTAAATACCTTCTCCTGTTAGGTCCCCAGGATAATGGGATTGCCTCTGGAATTTCAGTTCAGTGAGGTTGAAGCTGGGTCACATAGTTCTTGCTGGGTCCACAGTGGGATCTGTGATTAGTAGGTCTGTTGTCAGGGGGCTTAGGTAGGCATATCTCCTATGGGGTCCCTAAGCAGATGAGACTGTCTCTGATACCTTGGTCAGTAAAGTTGGCATTGAGACAAGGATCATATGCTTCAGGATCCACAGTTGGATCTGCAGAAGGTGGGCCTATTAACAGGTTTGTGGACAGGTGTGGCTCCTGCTGGGTCATTCCTGTTGCATTATTCATCAGACAGGACTGCTCCTGGATCATGGCTCAGAGGACCTGGAGTTGGGTCACGTACTGCTTCTGAGTCCACAGTCAGGACCAGTGTCAGCAGGCCTGTTACCTGAAGCAGGGACAGATGTGGTTCCTCGTGCGTCCCTTGGTGGATGGTGCTGGTGGCAGGACTAAGGCCAAATGGGGCTGTAGCAGAGTCCATAGGGGGATGGAGCTGTTTCCAGGTTTGTAGCCAAGGTCACCATCAGTGAGCCTGCCACCTGGGCACAGGCCTGCCTTCTCAAAACAGCTGTCATCAGTCTTAGGGTCTACCAGAGCTTACAATCACTTACTTGGATCCCATAGCTCCCACAAAGGCATTTTTTTCCCATAAATGGCTGAGAAATTATTGTTGGAGTTGGGAGAATATGAAAGGAGACCTCCCATGCCACCAAATCGCTGACGTCACCCCTGTGTTGCATTTTTATACCACATTTTCTATGATTAAGGAATACACTGATTGTTTTCGGAAAAAAGCACTTAACAGTTTCTAAACATTTAACAAATAGCTAATGATTTTTTGTCAATATTTATTGAGGCTGGCCTCACATCACTAGGCCAGGTATTAGAAGAGAATATCAATATTACTGAGAAATTTGCTTTAATCAGAATTATCTGACAAAGCAACCAATAAAAAAAAAACACTCATAAATATCACATTTTACAAGATGATCTGATCAATCAGTACAAAGTTCTTATCATAATCACAGAATTGAGTAATTACAGTTGTTCCTTGATGTCCACAGGGGATTGTTTCTAGAACCTTTCCCTTATAACAAAATCCACAGACGCTTAAGTCCTGCAGTTGACTCTGCAAAACACATGAATACAAAAAGTCTGCCCTCTATATCTGTGGGTTCTGCATCCCACAAATACTGTATTTTTGATCCACAGTTGGCTAAATCTGCAGGTGCAGAACCCGTAAACACCAAAGGTTGACTGTATTTGTTAAGTAAATACTTACCTAATACACTTTGGCTTTGACTTAGGTGGCATTAACTCAATATTTCTAGAAGATATGTTTATAAAGTCTACTTTAATAGGTATCTTCAGATCATAACAATAAAATTGATTTTGCTCTCTCTGTCTCTTTAAAATGTGCATGCACACACACACACACACACACACACACCACTCAAATTGGTATTCTGAATGCTCCAAATCAAATCTTGGTGTTCTGAAATATATCCTAAGAAATGTCTATTATTGTCAAGGGGAACTCCTTCATGACGCATACGCAACTATGAGAATGTTCTGCATGTTTACTGTTTTCACTTCTGTCATGATCTATTCAAGAAGGAAGTTTATGTATAAAACATTAAGTGTACTAACCAATTAAATACATATTAAAATGTATCAACATCATTAAAGTCCAACAGAAATTTTCCTAGCAGGTATACATCTCTCTTATTTTTCTGGTTTTGTGGAAGACATCCAAAGAAAGCAAAAAGTGATTCGTTCTGTCTTTCTCACATTTTTTTTTTTAAAGACAGGTTCTCACTCTGTCACCCAGGCTGAAATATAGTGCCATAATCCATAACTCACTGCAGCCTCCAATTCCTGGGCTCAGGGAATCTTCCTGCCTCAGCCTCCTGAGTAGCTATGACTACTGGTGCACACCACTACACTTGGCTTTTTTTTTTTTTTTTAAATTTTTTGAAGAGACAGGGTTTTGTTTTGTTGCCCAGGGTGGTCTCGAAATTGTGGCCTCAAGCTATCCTCCTTCCTCAGCCTCACAAAGTGCTGTGATTACAGGTGTGAGCCACTGCTCCTGGCTTCTTCTTACTATTTACATACTTTCATACAAAATAAAGAATCTACTCCATATAGTATCAGAGAAATTTAAAAATAATGCTATCTATTGCATTTTTATTTTTAAGGATGATTAGTACTTTTACGAGTTCCTGAGGTGAGGAGAAGAAAGAATGCATGTTCTTTTCAGTGCAATGACAAAATTGAGATGATAGCCATGATTCATAAGAGATACATACATTCCATAAAAATGTCATGATAGAAATTTCATTTTGATAGAGTATTATTATTTAATTTGGGGAAAAATGTAAATGTCTCCAAATAGAGGTTGATTCTTATTTTCACAGCAATACTTTTGGCACACAGTTAAATGTTTATTTAAAATAAAAATCATAATTTATTAAATCTATTTTTACATTTTCTATTAAATGTGGTTCTTTCATTTCTTCAATATAAAAATAAAAACTTTTTTAATAACTGAAGATGTTAGTTAAGTTTATAAGGAAAGAAAAAGTAAAACTTCACCAAGAGAATAAAAAACAAAGATGAAACAGTTCAACCAATTACCAGGTTTCCAGCTGGAAGTTTTCCCATTGCTTGGCCTTATAACTTACTGCTTACAGCTCATCTTCTCTAGCCCCAATCATGGATTACCATGTATGCAATCCAGTTTTCTCAGAAGGTTCTACACCATCAAGATACCATTCATTTATGTTTGAAAATAAAATTATTTGAATAGGTTAGGCTTTTACACTAAGAGTAGTTCTGACTGAACTAAGAACTTTATTCAATGAATAGGAAAATTATGTTCCTCATCCTCCATCCTCTGGCTTTAAGCCAGGCCTGGAACCTGGCAAAGAATGTCAAGCATCTAAAGCTAATATTCTAGACTATCCTTTAGTTCTAGGAGGAAATAAATAATTTCTGGGTTTTTTGTTCCCATATGCTGTAACATAAACTTATACCTACCTACATAGAAAAATAACTATTTTAGAAAGAAGAATATCAATTTAATAATTTGTTTATTGAAATTTTTCCAGTTAAAATAATTTTTTCCACTTCAAACTGCTTTATAACTTCTTTCATCTCCTTAACTACTGAGACAGACTCAGCCTTGGGTAGCACAGTGATCAGAATATTTCCAACCACAGTTTCTTATTGCAAAGACGCCCAGTAGTGTGTGTATACAAATACCTGGAGGTGACCTCTTCCAGGCAATTTACGTAGGATAAGTATTTTGGACCGCTCAGTGAACTACAAAGTCAATCTCAAAGGCTGTAGAGAGAAGATGGAAGTAACAAAATTCCTGGAGCATAAACCAGAGCATTCCTAGCAGATATTATATACTGGTTGTACTCAAAACATTCCACAAAAACTCACAAGTGTATGATGTCCTGCAGAATCAAACAGGAAACTGAGTATCACCAAAGAGGGTAACTTTGATACAGGATCAGAGTGGGTATATGGTAGGCTAATGAGAAGAGTCAGGGGTGTCAGAGAGATGGAGAAAATCAGCAACAGGAGAAAAATGTAATTTCCTGCTGTAAAACTGAGCATTTAGTAAATTTCTACTTATTGCAGTTTGTCCCTACAAACTCTTTAATAATATGATCAGTTTTACTGGTTGCATGAAACAACGTACATGTGCTACAGGGAAGATCTAAACTAAGAAGCATATTAAGAAAGAGGAGTGAGGAGAAGGATTGGGACAATGCTCTCATCTCATACAGAGAAAACTCCTCAGTTTTCCTGTTGGGTTTGGTAGGTACAAAGCAAATAAAGGGGCTGGACTCCAGTTTTATCACATACTTCAAACTTCATGCTCCATCTCCCCATCTCTTTACGTGCAGCAAGGATGTGGCAATGGGAAATTATACATTCACCCCATTTGCGAAGGCAGGGAATCAAAATTTATTTTTAATTAAAAACAAGATATAAAGTATTTTTAAAATAGAAAACTTCATGCAGTTTGTGTTCAATTGTTACTGTGTTTATCTGCACAAGTTACTTAACTTCTCTATGCCTCAGTTTCCTTATCTATAAAATAGGAGAAATAGAACCATCCTCAAAGGGGTTTTAGATACATTGAGTTAGCATATGTAAAGCAGTAAGAATAGTGTCCAACTCACAGTAAGTGCTGTAAACTATTTTTATTGTTATTTTTGTAGTCACATCAACATATCCAAAGACCCAAGTAGCTTTCTACAAAGCATAATATTCAGCCTTTCCTGATTATCAAGAAAATTAAGAAAATTAAAAAATCAAAAAATGAAAAACAGTGGAGAAATAAAATCAGATCCATCCCAGAGTAGCCACTTTATCTGTTTTTAATAATTTGAAAGAGACAAACAGAGAGTCTAAATTATTTCCAGCTAATCAATAAAAGATATATTCATTTCTATTACTTTAGACTAACCTATGAAAAGCTAAAATGAAGGCCCACCTATTTAAAAGTGTGAGATTATATATTTTTTTATTTAGTTCAACCTTCTAAAGGCTGTTTTTCACACAGGTGAGGAACAGTTGATTGCAATACTTTGTGCTAAGAGGTAGTTCATCCTGCCAGAAAGAAAAAGCCAGGTTGGATTAACAAGGTATATAAAAGCTCCAAGGTAGCTGGGCGCAGTGGCTCATGCCCGTAATCCCAGCACTTTGGGAGGCCGAGGCAGGCAGATCACTTAAGGGCAGGAGTTCAAGACCAGCCTGGTCAATTTGGTGAAACCCCATCCCTACTAAAAATACAAACATTAGCCAGGCATGTTGGCACATGCCTGTAATTCCAGCTACTTGGGAAGCTGACACAGGAGAATTGCTTGAACCTGGGAGGCAGAAGCTGCAGTGAGCCAAGATCATGCCACAGCACTCTAAACTGGGTGACAGAGTGAGACTCTGTCTCAAAAAAAAAAAAAAAAAAAAAACCTTCAGGGTAAGGAAAGAGCTTTTTCCCAGTGAGTCAGAGATCAAATGCATGTAAAATGTTTTACCTAAATAAAAAATTTGCCCTTTTTCCTTAAATTTACACTTACTTTTCCCCAGATGCCTTTAGGCTTTCTGGAATTTCTATATTGAGTCAAACCTGTTTTAGCAATAATTTTTAATTGTTATAACTCTGGCTAACACTTACATGCAGATTGAGAGGAAAAAATAAAGAGTAATTTAGATTACGGGAGAATATTTTAATCCTGGCATTCTGACACTGAGGATATTCAACATAAAATACAACTTTACCCAAGCAAAACAAGATTAGGAGGAAATCATCATGACAAAATAAAACTAGCAATTCTAAAGACATGTACATATAGTGAAGTGAATTTTTTCTTTGTAAAAGTTAGTTGAACAATGGTCAAAATGGGTTAAAGAATCACATATTGTTAGTAAATCAGAAAACTGCAAAAATTGACCTTGGAAGAAATGAAACCTTCAGAGAAGTTATTAACAGAAAAAGGAATTGACATTAGCTAAACTTTTCATGGTAATGTTTACTGACCAAAAATTGATAAAAGAATTATATCTTCCTTTAAAATTTGATGTTGGAAAATTGTATTAGGGAGAA
This sequence comes from Pan troglodytes, assembly GCF_028858775.2. Taxonomy (NCBI): domain Eukaryota; kingdom Metazoa; phylum Chordata; class Mammalia; order Primates; family Hominidae; genus Pan; species Pan troglodytes. The sequence goes on along the minus strand of NC_072398.2, from coordinate 155,641,132 downwards.
ATAATGACCACAAAAATATTTAATGAAATAGCTTTGGTTGTTCAAACAATGTAGATAAAACATAATCACTAAATCAAATCTTTGTTTTTAAATTGACATTCAGTCCAATGAAGTTTAGTAGAATAAAAAAGAATAAAACCATAGTTTAACACTGCTATACAAAAAATTAAGGAATCAAACTCATAGATTTTACTTCAAAAAATGTAAGAACTCTTTATTGACCTGAATTCATTGATGATGGTATAAATCTGAATATTGGTATTTAGAAGCAGAGTCAAAATATCCTGAGGTCAACATTTAAATTAGGTCAAAGTGTCAGAATCAAGAAAAAGATCTAGAAGATGGCTGACTAGATGCAGCTGGGAAAGGCCTCCCTCACTAACAGAAACCAAAATATTGAGTAAACCATTATACTTTGAAAAAATATTTTGAGAGAAAACACCAAAAGTCGATAGGGAGGTGACAGACATTGTGGCTAAAGAGGGAGGAAATTGGGAAGCCTGCATGGAGTCACCGAGCACCAAGACCAGCTCCTGGCCCTCAACAGGTCCTAAGGAAGGGGTGAGTAAAGGAACTCCAAGGCACCACACCCCAAATACAACCCTCTGGGATCTTAGAGACAAGAGATCCCATTACCCCCACAGACATTTGAATTGGCAGGAGGAACTTCTGAGAGACCAGACAGAGGCAGAGATTGAACCTGCATAGAGCCCTGAAGGTTTCAAGGTGGCACGTGGTACAGCAGCAACAAAACGTGACTTCAGGCATTTATCCCACAAGGCTCTCCATCTTGCTCTGAGTGACTGTAGCTCCTGCTGACTGTTGGGCCAGGAGAGAGCAAGGCTGCCTTTCCTGCAGGAGCAGGGCACATCTGATCCACATGCTGCCTTGTACACCAGTCCCTCCTAAGACAACCTGCCTGGCTACTCCTGCAGGAGGTTGCCCACAGCACAGCCTCTACTGCCCCACCTGAGTGTTTTGCCAGCTGCCTGGGAGGAGTTAAACTCCCCCAGCACAGCTGGCACTCAACCCTGAGGGTTCAGAGGACAAAACTACTGGCCCAGTCCCTACCCCCCAGGATTCAAGCACACTACCCAGGGGCATCAAGCTGAGATCTGTGGCCTGAGCACAGGTGGGGGAGGAAACCCCACTCTCAGAACACTGAGGGAGTGTGGCATGTGCTCACGTGGTGGCATGGGAGCTGGTCATCCCTCCCTCCACCAGACCAGTCCAGAAAGGGTGTAGCCTGTTAGCTGCAGCTTCTGCCCCAAGGAGCCCTGCAGCCTAGAACATTTTGGAACAGCAAGTGACCTGAATGCAGAAGGCTTGGGACAAATCTAGCTGGTTGGGCCTGTTCTTAGGCAGGCATCAGAGGGAGACCCAGTAGGAGTGCAAGCCTAGCAGGTCCCACAATCATCCTCTGGGCTAAAATCCCTGGCCACAGTCAACACACAAGCTGAACACCTATGGTACCACCACTCTGCCTCAGGATCCTCCACTCTTGACCCACTGAATCACCAGACTACCTACAGACATACCTCACAACCTCCTTGGACTCTGCCAGACTTAGAGGACCAGTAGGTCTCCAGGGAATTGTGGGTCTCCTGCTGACCTAACACTTGGCACAGACCACACCTAAGAAGGTGTGGAGAAGGTAGCCCACCAAAGCCCCACTTGATGCTAAGGAAATGCAGGTGTGATGCCAGTAACTGCAGGGGACTCCACTAATGCCTGTGGACAAACTTGGTGAGGAAGTCATCTTTTGCCCCCCAATCCCCTCCCCAGAGCACTGCTGCACATGCACTGAAACACATGAGAGGCATGTGGCTAAGAGCCTATCTGCCAGCCCTGACTCTTAAGCACCATCTACTGGATTGCAACCTGAATCACACCAGGAAGCAAAAATACATCCCTTCAGCACTCAATGCCTGGAGACCCATGCAGGAAAGGATCCACAACTGAGGAACTCTACAGAGCCTTGGCCCTCTAAAAGCACATAGAAATGAAGCCAGTACTATACACAACATACACCACAGTCAAACACAAAAATTATTATAAACACAAAAAGTCCCATCCAAATGACAGCAATTTCAAAAAGAAATACTGGCCCTCTCATATGAGAAGGAATCAGTGCAAGAACTCTAGCAATTTAAAAAGTCAGAGTGTTTCCTTACCTCTAAAGGATTGCACTATCTCTCCAGCAATGGATCTTAACCAGATTGAAATGTCTGAAACAACTGACATAGAATTCAGAATATGGATGGCCAAGAAAGCTCAACGAGATTCAAGAGAAAATTAAAACCCAATCCAAGAAAGCTCAAAAAATGATCCAAGTATCAAAAGACAAAAGAGACATTTTAGGTAAGAACCAAACTCAACTTCTGGAATTGAAAATTTCACTATAGAAATTTCAAAATACAGCTGAAAGTCTTCATAACAGATTAGACCAAGCTGAGGAAAGAATTTCAGAGCTTGAAGATCAGTCTTCCAAATCAACTCAGTCAGACAAAAACAAATAAAAAAGAATAATTTAAAAATAGACAAAGCCTCTAGAGACTATACGTGTGACTCACTGGCATGTCTGAGAGAGGAGAGAGAGTAAGCAACTTGGAAAACATATCTGAGGATACAATCCACAACAATTTCCCCAATTTTGCTAAAGAAGTTGACATGTAAGTTCAAGAAATTCAGAGAATCTTTGTGAGACATTATACAAGGTGACCTTCCTCAAGACACATAATCATCAGAATTTTCAAAGTCAACAAGAAAAGAAATCTTAAAGGCAACTGTAGAAAAGGGTCATATCACTTACAAAGGGAACCCCATCAGGTGAACAGTGGACTTCTCAGCAGAAACCTTACAAGCCAGACTAGACCTGGAGGCCTATTTTTAGCATTCTTGAAGTAAAGAAATTGCTACCAAGTATTTTGTATCTCACCAAACTAATTTTCATAACAGAAGGAGAAAGACAATTTTTTCCAAACAAGCAATCACTAAGAAAATTCATTACCACTGAATCGTGGAGGAGCCAAGATGGCCGAATAGGAACAGCTCCGGTCTACAGCTCCCAGCGTGAGCGACGCAGAAGACGGGTGATTTCTGCATTTCCATCTGAGGTACCGGGTTCATCTCACTTGGGAGTGCCAGACAGTGGGCGCAGGTCAGTGGGTGCACGCACCGTGCGCGAGCCGAAGCAGGGCGAGGCATTGCCTCACTTGGGAAGCGCAAGGGGTCAGGGAGTTCCCTTTCCGAGTCAAAGAAACGGGTGACGGACGCACCTGGAAAATCGGGTCACTCCCACCTGAATACTGCGCTTTTCCCACCGGCTTAAAAAACGGCGCACCACGAGATTATATCCCACACCTGGCTCGGAGGGTCCTACGCCCACGGAGTCTCGCTGATTGCTAGCACAGCAGTCTGAAATCAAACTGCAACGCGGCAGCGAGGCTGGGGGAGGGGCGCCCGCCATTGCCCAGGCTTGCTTAGGTAAACAAAGCAGCCGGGAAGCTCGAACTGGGTGGAGCCCACCACAGCTCAAGGAGGCCTGCCTGCCTCTGTAGGCTCCACCTCTGGGGGCAGGGCACAGACAAACAAAAAGACAGCAGTAACCTCTGCAGACTTAAATGTCCCTGTCTGACAGCTTTGAAGAGAGCAGTAGTTCTCCCAGCACGCAGCTGGAGATCTGAGAACGGGCAGACTGCCTCCTCAAGTGGGTCCCTGACCCCCGAGCAGCCTAACTGGGAGGCACCCCCCAGCAGGGGCACACTGACACCTCACACGGCAGGGTACTCCAACAGACCTGCAGCTGAGGGTCCTGTCTGTTAGAAGGAAAACTAACAAACAGAAAGGACATCCACACCAAAAACCCATCTATACATCACCATCATCAAAGACCAAAAGTAGATAAAACCACAAAGATGGGGAAGAAACAGAACAGAAAAACTGGAAACTCTAAAAAGCAGAGCGCCGCTCCACCTCCAAAGGAACGCAGTTCCTCACCAGCAACGGAACAAAGCTGGATGGAGAATGACTTTGACAAGCTGAGAGAAGAAGGCTTCTGACGATCAAATTACTCTGAGCTACAGGAGGACATTCAAACCAAAGGCAAAGAAGTTGAAAACTTTGAAAAAAATTTAGAAGAATGTATAACTAGAATAACCAATACAGAGAAGTGCTTAAAGGAGCTGATGGAGCTGAAAACCAAGGCTCGAGAACTACGTGAAGAATGCAGAAGCCTCAGGAGCCGATGCGATCAACTGGAAGAAAGGGTATCAGCAATGGAAGATGAAATGAATGAAATGAAGCGAGAAGGGAAGTTTAGAGAAAAAAGAATAAAAAGAAATGAGCAAAGCCTCCAAGAAATATGGGACTATGTGAAAAGACCAAATCTACATCTGATTGGTGTACCTGAAAGTGATGGGGAGAATGGAACCAAGTTGGAAAATACTCTGCAGGATATTATCCAGGAGAACTTCCCCAATCTAGCAAGGCAGGCCAACATTCAGATTCAGGAAATACAGAGAACGCCACAAAGATACTCCTCGAGAACAGCAACTCCAAGACACATAATTGTCAGATTCACCAAAGTTGAAATGAAGGAAAAAATGTTAAGGGCAGCCAGAGAGAAAGGTTGGGTTACCCACAAAGGGAAGCCCAACAGACTAACAAGCGGATCTCTCAGCAGAAACCCTACAAGCCAGAAGAGAGTGGGGGCCAATATTCAAAATTCTTAAAGAAAAGAATTTTCAACCCAGAATTTCATATCCAGCCAAACTAAGCTTCATAAGCAAAGGAGAAATAAAATACTTTACAGACAAGCAAATGCTGAGAGATTTTGTCACCACTAGGCCTGCCCTAAAAGAGCTCCTGAGGGAAGCACTAAACATGGAAAGGAAAAACTGGTACCAGCCACTGCAAAATCATGCCAAAATGTAAAGACCATCGAGACTAGGAAGAAACTGCATCAACTAACCAGCAAAAAAACCAGGTAACATCATAATGACAGGATCAAATTCACACATAACAATATTAACTTTAATGTAAATGGACTAAATGCTCCAATTAAAAGACACAGACTGGCAAATTGGATAAAGAGTCAAGACCCATCAGTGTGCTGTATTCAGGAAACCCATCTCACATGCAGAGACACACATAGGCTCAAAATAAAAGGATGGAGGAAGATCTACCAAGCAAATGGAAAACAAAAAAAGGCAGAGGTTGCAATCCTACTCTCTGATACAACAGACTTTAAACCAACAAAGATCAAAAGAGACAAAGAAGGCCATTACATAATGGTAAAGGGATCAATTCAACAAGAAGAGCTAACTATCCTAAATATATATGCACCCAATACAGGAGCACCCAGATTCATAAAGCAAGTCCTGAGTGACCTACAAAGAGACTTAGACTCCCACACATTAATAATGGGAGATTTTAACACCCCACTGTCAACATTAGACAGATCAACGAGACAGAAAGTCAACAAGGATACCCAGGAATTGAACTCAGCTCTGCACCAAGTGGACCTAATAGACATCTACAGAACTCTCCACCCAAATCAACAGAATATACATTTTTTTCAGCACCGCACCACACCTATTCCAAAATTGACCACATACTTGGAAGTAAAGCTTTCCCCAGCAAATGTAAAAGAACCGAGATTATAACAAACTATCTCTCAGACCACAGTGCAATCAAACTAGAACTCAGGATTAAGAATCTCACTCAAAACCACTCAACTACATGGAAACTCAACAACCTGCTCCTGAATGACTACTGGGTACATAACGAAATGAAGGCAGAAATAAAGATGTTCTTTGAAACCAACGAGAACAAAGACACAACATACCAGAATCTTTGGGACGCATTCAAAGCAGTGTGTAGAGGGAAATTTATAGCACTAAATGCCCACGAGAGAAAGCAGGAAAGATCCAAAATTGACACCCTAACATCACAATTAAAAGAACTAGAAAAGCAAGAGCAAACACATTCAAAAGCTAGCAGAAGGCAAGAAATAACTAAAATCAGAGCAGAACTGAAGGAAATAGAGACACAAAAAACCCTTCAAAAAATTAATGAATCCAGGAACTGGTTTTTTGAAATGATCAACAAAATTGATAGACTGCTAGCAAGACTAATAAAGAAGAAAAGAGAGAAGAATCAAATAGACACAATAAAAAATGATAAAGGGGATATCACCACCAATCCCACAGAAATACAAACTACCATCAGAGAATACTACAAACATCTCTACGCAAATAAACTAGAAAATCTAGAAGAAATGGATAAATTCCTCGACACATACACTCTCCCAAGACTAAACCAGGAAGAAGTTGAATCTCTGAATAGACCAATAACAGGATCTGAAATTGTGGCAATAATCAATAGCTTACCAACCAAAAAGAGTCCAGGACCAGTTGGATTCACAGCCAAATTCTACCAGAGGTATAAGGAGGAGCTGGTACCATTCCTTCTGAAACTATTCCAATCAATAGAAAAAGAGGGAATCCTCCCTAACTCATTTTATGAGGCCAGCATCATTCTGATACCAAAGCCAGGCAGAGACACAACCAAAAAAGAGAATTTTAGACCAATATCCTTGATGAACATTGATGCAAAAATCCTCAATAAAATACTGGCAAACCGAATCCAGCAGCACATCAAAAAGCTTATCCACCATGATCAAGTGGGCTTCATCCCTGGGATGCAAGGCTAGTTCAACATACGCAAATCAAGAAATGTAATCCAGCATATAAACAGAAGCAAAGACAAAAACCACATGATTATCTCAACAGATGCAGAAAAAGCTTTTGACAAAATTCAACAACCCTTCATGCTAAAAACTCTCAATAAATTAGGTATTGATGGGACGTATGTCAAAATAATAAGAGCTATCTATGACAAACCACAGCCAATATCATACTGAATGGGCAAAAACTGGAAGCATTCCCTTTGAAAACTGGCACAAGACAGGGATGCCCTCTCGCACCACTCCTATTCAACATAGTGTTGGAAGTTCTGGCCAGGGCAATTAGGCAGGAGAAGGAAATAAAGGGTATTCAATTAGGAAAAGAGGAAGTCAAATTGTCCCTGTTTGCAGATGACATGATTGTATATCTAGAAAACCCCATTGTCTCAGCCCAAAATCTTCTTAAGCTGATAAGCAACTTCAGCAAAGTCTCAGGATACAAAATCAATGTACAAAAATCACAAGCATTCTTATACACCAACAAGAGACAAACAGAGAGCCAAATCATGAGTGAACTCCCATTCACAATTGCTTCAAAGAGAATAAAATACCTAGGAATCCAACTTACAAGGGATGTGAAGGACCTCTTCAAGGAGAACCACAAACCACTGCTCAAGGAATTAAAAGAGGATACAAACAAATGGAAGAACATTCCATGCTCATGGGTAGGAAGAATCAATATCGTGAAAATGGCCATACTGTCCAAGGTAATTTACAGATTCAATGCCATCCCCATCAAGCTACCAATGACTTTCTTCACAGAATTGGAAAAAACTACTTTAAAGTTCATATGGAACCAAAAAAGAGCCCACATCGCCAAGTCAATCCTAAGCCAAAAGAACAAAGCTGGAGGCATCACACTACCTGACTTCAAACTATACTACAAGGCTACAGTAACCAAAACAGCATGGTACTGGTACGAAAACAGAGATATAGATCAATGGAACAGAACAGAACCCTCAGAAATAACGCCGCATATCTACAACTATCTGATCTTTGACAAACCTGAAAAAAACAAGCAATGGGGAAAGGATTCCCTATTTAATAAATGGTGCTGGGAAAACTGGCTAGCCATATGTAGAAAGCTGAAACTGGATCCCTTCCTTACACCTTATACAAAAATCAATTCAAGATGGATTGAAGACTTATATGTTAGACCTAAAACCATAAAAACCCTAGAAGAAAATCTAGGCATTACCATTCAGGACATAGGCATGGGCAAGGACTTCATGTCTAAAACACCAAAAGCAATGGCAACAAAAGACAAAATTGACAAATGGGATCTAATTAAACTCAAGAGCTTCTGCACAGCAAAAGAAACTACCGTCAGAGTGAACAGGCAACCTACAAAATGGGAGAAAATTTTCACAACCTACTCATCTGACAAAGGGCTAATATCCAGAATCTACAATGAACTCAAACAAATTTACAAGAAAAAAACAAACAACCCCATCAAAAAGTGGGCAAAGGACATGAACAGACACTTCTCAAAAGAAGACATTTATGCAGCCAAAAAACAAATGAAAAAATGCTCATCATCACTGGCCATCAGAGAAATGCAAATCAAAACCACAATGAGATACCATCTCACACCAGTTAGAATGGCAATCATTAAAAAGTCAGGAAACAACAGGTGCTGGAGAGGATGTGGAGAAATAGGAACACTTTTACACTGTTGGTGGGACTGTAAACTAGTTCAACCATTGTGGAAGTCAGTGTGGCGATTCCTCAGGGATCTAGAACTAGAAATACCATTTGACCCAGCCATCCCATTACTGGGTATATACCCAAAGGACTATAAATCATGCTGCTATAAAGACACATGCACACGTATGTTTATTGCGGCATTATTCACAATAGAAAAGACTTGGAACCAACCCAAATGTCCAACAATGATAGACTGGATTAAGAAAATGTGGCACATATACACCATGGAATACTATGCAGCCATAAAAAATGATGAGTTCATGTCCTTTGTAGGGACATGGATGAAATTGGAAATCATCATTCTCAGTAAACTATCGCAAGAACAAAAAACCAAACACCGCATATTCTCACTCATAGGTTGGAATTGAACAATGAGATCACATGGACACAAGAAGGGGAATATCACACTCTGGGGACTGTTGTGGGGTGGGGGGAGGGGGGAGGGATAGCATTGGGAGATATACCTAATGCTAGATGACGAGTTAGTGGGTGTAGCGCACCAGCATGGCACATGTATACATATGTAACTAACCTGCACAATGTGCACATGTACCCTAAAACTTAAAGTGTAATAAAATAAATAAATAAATCCAAAAAAAAACTGAGTATTAAAAAAAAAAAAGAAAATTCATTACTACTAGACCAGTTTTATAAGAGACACTTAAAGGAGTTCTAAACGTGGAAATAAAAGAATAATACTTGCTACCACAAAAACACATAAGTACATAGTCCACAGAACCTATAAAAAACAACTACACAATTGAGACTACAAAGTATCCAGCTAACAGCATCACAACAGGATCAAAACCTCACATATCGTCCAGGTGCGGTGGCTCACGCCTGTTATCCCAGCACTTTGGGAGGCCGAGGCAGGTGGATCACGAGGTCAGGAGATCAAGACCATCCTGGCTAACGTGGTGAAACCCTGTCTCTACTAAAAATACAAAAATTAGCCAGGCGTGGTGGCAGGCACCTGTGGTCCCAGCAACTTGGGAGGCTGAGGCAGGAGAATGGCATGAACCCAGGAGGCAGAGCTTGCAGTGAGCCAAGATCGCTTCACTGCACTCCAGGTTGGGCGACAGAGTGAGACTCCGTCTAAAAAAAAAAGAAAAGAAAAAAGAAAAAAAAACCTCACATATCAATATTAACCTTGAATATAAGTGGCCTAAACACCCCACTAAAAGGCATAGAGTGGCAAATTGGATTTTTCTTTTTAAAAAAAGACCCAACCTTTCTCTGTCTTCAAGAGACACATATCATGTGTAACAACACCTATAGGCTCATTGCTCCTGAATGACTTTTGGGATAGAAAAAGGTCTATCAAATAAACAGGAAATGAAAAAGAGCAGGAGTGGCTATTCTTGTATGAGATAAAACAGGATTTAAACTCACAACAGAAAAAAAGACAAAAAAAGGGTATTACATAATGATAAAGAGTTCATTTAAACAAAAAAGACATATTTGCCCTAAATATATATGTACTCAACATTGGAGCACTCAGATTCATAAAACAGGTACTTCTACACCTATGGAAAGACTTAAACATCCAATAATAATGGAGAACCTCAATACCCTAACTAAGAGTGTTAGATCATTGAGGCAGAAAACTAACAAAGAAATTCTGGACTAAATTCAATTCTTGACCAACTGGACCTAAAAGACATTCTACAAGATACTACCCAACAACCACAGAATATACATTCTTCTCATGTGCATATGGAATAGTCTAAGATCAACCACATTCTTGGCCATAAAGCAAGTCTCAATAAATTTTAAAAAACTGAAATCATACCAGACATATTCTCAGACCACAGTGGAATAAAAATATACATCATCGCCAAGAGGATTTCTTAAAACCACACAACTACACGAAAAGTAAGCTCCTGAATGACTTTTGGGTAACCAACAAAATTAATGAAATAAAAAAATTCTTTGAAATAAATGAAAAGAGAGACACAACATAGCAAAATCTCTGGGATGCAGCAAAAGCAGTGTTAAGAGGAAAGTTTATGGCACTAAATACCTATATTGAGAAGTTAGAAAAATCTCAAATTAACAATCTAATATCACACTTAGAGGAACTAGAAAAACAAGAACAAACTAATCCCAAAGCTGGCAGAAGAAAATAAATTACTAAAATCAGAACTAATTGACATTGAGGTGCCAAAATTCATTAAAAAGGATCAACAAAACAAAAAATTGGTTCTTTGAAAGGAGAAACAAATAATGCCAATAGACTACTAGCTAGATTAAAAAAGAAAAAAAGAGAGACAATCCAAATGAGCACAATGCCAACGACAATGGTGACATTACAACCAATCCCATAGAAATACAAAAGATCCTCAGAGACAATTATGAATACACCTATCTACACAAACTAAAAAATCTAGAGGAAATGGGTAAATTCAGAGTCTCCCAAGATTTAATCAGGAAGAAACTGAAACACTGAACAGGCCAATAATGAATTCTGAAATAGAGCCAGTAACAAAAAATGTACCAACCAAAAAAAGCCCTGTAGCAGACAAACTCACAGCCAAATTCTACCAGATGTATAAAGAAGAGCTGGTACCAATCTTACTGAAACTATTCCAAAAAATCAAGGAGAGGAGACTCCTCCCTAACTCATTCTACAAAACCAGCATCATTCTGATATCAAAATCTGGGAAAGACACAAGAAACAGAGAAAACTCCAGGCCAATATCCTTGATGAACTTAGACTCAAAAATCCTTAACAAAAAAAAAAAAAAAATGAGCAAATCAAATCAAGCAGCACATCAATAAGCTAATTCATCCTATCAATTAGGATTTATTCCTGGGATGCAAGGTTGGTTCAACATACGTGAATCAGTAAATGTGACTCACCACATCAGCAGAATTAAAAACAAAGACCATATGATCATCTCAATAGATGCAAAGAAAGCTTTTGATAAAATCCAATATCCCTTCATAATAAAAACTCTCAGTTTTTAAAAAATCTTCAAATGTCTAACAAAAGTAAGCATTAAAGGAGCATACCTCAAAATAATGAGCAATTTATGAAAAACCTGTAGCCAATATCATACTAAAAGAGCAAAAACTGGAAGCATTTCCCTTGAGGAACTGGAACAAGACAAGGATCCTCACTCTCACCACTCCTATTCAGTATAGTACTGGAAGTCCTAGCTAGTGCAATCAGGTGAGAGAACAAAACAAAACGGATCTAAATAGGAAAAGAATATGTAAAATTGTCTATCTCCACTGAAGATAGAACTCGATACAAAGAAAACTCTAAAGACTCTCTTGAAAGACTCCTAAACATAATAAATGACTTCAGTAAAGTTTTAGGATACAAAATCAATGTACAAAATCTAGTAGCATTTCTGTACAGCAGTAACATTCAAGCTGATAGCCAAATCAAAAATACAGTCCCATTTACAATAGCCAAAAATAAAACAAAATACCTAGGAATACATTTAACCAATGGTGTAAAATAGAGAACTACAAGGAGAACTACCAAACACTGCTGAAAGAAATCATAGATGACACAATCAAATGAAAAAATGAAAAAATATTCCTTGCACATAGATTGGAAGAATCAATATTGTTTAAATGGCCATACTGCCCAAAGCAATATACAGATTCAACATTATGCCTATCAAACCACCAACACCATTTTTTACAGAATTAGAAAAAACTAATCTAAAATTTATATAAGACCAAAAAAGAGCCCAAATAGCCAAAGCATCCTAAACAAAAAGAACAAAGTTGGCATCACATTACCCAACTTCAGACATCACATTACCCAATTTCAAACTATACTATAAGGCTACAGTAATCAAAACAGCATGGTACTGGCATAAAAACAGACATATAGACCAATGGAATAGAATAGAGAACTCAGAAATAAAGCTGCACTCCTACAACCAACTGACTTTCAACAAAGCCAACAATAATAAGCAATAAGGAAAGGACTCCCTGTTTAATAAATGGTGCTGTGGTAGCTGGCTATCCATATGCAAAAGAAAGAAACTAGACCTCCTACCTATCACCATATACAAAACTTAACTCGTGATGGATTGAATATTTAAATGTAAGACCTCAAACTGTAAGAATACTAGAATACCACCTAGGAAATAACCTTCTAGACATTGGTCTTGGCAAAGAATTTAGAACTAAGTCCACAAAAGCAGTTTTAACAACAACGACAAAAAAATTAAGCCAGGCACAGTGGCTGACACCTGTAATCCCAGCACTTTGGGAGGCCAAGATGGGTGGATTGCTTGAGTCTGGAAGTTTGAGACCAGCCTGGGCAACATAGTGAGACCCCCATCTCTACAAAAAACATAGAAATTAGCCAGGCATCATGGCACATAGTCCCAACTACTCAGAAGGCCAAGATGGAAGGATTACTGGAGCCTAGGAAGGTCTAAGCTGCAGTGAGCCATGATCACGCCACTGCACTTCAGCCTGAGGGACAGAATGGGAACCTATCTCAAAAAAAAAATTGACAAGTGGGACCTAATTAAACTAAAGAGCTTCTGCACAGCAAGAGAAACTATCAACAGGGTAAAGAGACAACTGACAGAATGGGATAAAATATTAATAGCAAACTATGCACCCAACAAAGGTCTAATATCCAGAATCTATAAGGAACTTAACCAAACAAGTAAAAAACAACTCCATTAAAAGGTGGACAAGATACTTCAAAAAGAAGATATACAAGTGGCCAAGAAACAAATGAAAAAAATGCTTCACATCATGCATCATCAGAGAAATGCAAATCAAAACCACAAAGCAATACCATCTCACACCAGTGAGAATGGTAATTATAAAAAAGTTAAAAAATAACAGATGTTGGTGAGTACACAGAGAAAAAGGAACTCTTTATGCTGTTGGTAGGAATGTAAATGAGTTCAGTCACTGTGGAAAGCAGTTTGGAGATTTCTCAAAGAAGCAAAAATAGAACTACTGCTCAACCTAGCAATCCCATTGCTTGGTATATATCCAAAGGAAAAGAAATTGTTCTACCAAAAAGACACCTGCACTTGTATGTTTATTGCACCAGGATTCACAATAGCAAAGATATGGAATCAAACTAGGTGCCCATCAACAGTGGAATGGATAAAGAAACTGTGGTACATATACACCAGGGAATACTATGCAGCCACAAAAAGAGAGAAATTATGTCCTTTGAAGCAACATGGATATAGGTGGAGGCCATCATCCTAAGTTAATTGATGCAGAAATAGAAAGCCAAACACTGCATATTTTCCCATATAAGTGGGAGCTAAACATTGGGTACATACAGACATAAACATGGGAACAATAGACACTAGGGACTATAAGATGGGAGTGAGGATGGGGACAAGGGTTGAAAATCAACCTATTGGGTACTCTGCTCACTATTTGGGTGACAGATTCTACCTCAATAGTTCTATCCCAAACCCTCACATCATGCAATATACCCTTGTAACAAGCCTGCACGTGTGCCCTCTGAATCTAAAATAAAATTTGAAATTCAAAGAATAAGATAGAAAAATATCTAAACACTGTTTTCATTGTCTCGCATGTCATGCAGATCTTTGCCTAGAAAAGCTGGAAAGCCATCTCAACTTTCTTTGATTTGGCTAAGGAAGTGTTATTTGAAGGATTATTATGAAACAAGTATTGATACCTCATTTAAAAAGACTCTCTGTATACATACACATATGCCCATACATATGTATACATATGACAATGTAATCATGTTTTATGTTATTACAAAGGGTTAAAAACTCTTCCTTATCCTGTATACTTTAAAGTAATATATGTTTATGTTTGGTTATAAATAAAGATTTTGACATGTCAGAATCAAATTGGTAGGGTCAAAGTAGCCAATATCCAAAATGGCATACTGTACGTTAGGCTAATATATTTGCTTTTGTGGTTTGATAATTATGTACTATAAATTAGATAAAATGTGATAAATGAAAAAAGTAATATTGACTCATTAGAATTGTGCTTTGAGCATTTTAAATAGCAGTTGGTTATTTATTTGCTCACTTCACGACTTGATTTTGAAAATAGGAACTGTAATTATAAACAGATTTGTCTGATTATTTTGTGGAGAATAGACCAGAGTAGGGTAATAGCTGCAGATAAAAATGAGTTAGGAGGTAATGGTAGGTATCTAACTGAGAAATAACAGTTGTTTGAATGAAGCAATTTAGTGGAGATGGTGAGTGGTGATGCCCTTATTAGAGAAAGGAAGGTAGACACAAGAGCAGATTTGGTGGGGTATAAAGTCAAATAAATAAGTCCAGGGCAAGAAGGAGCAATCAGGGCTAGAGATGTAAATCTAGGACTTAACAGCACATTCATGGTATTTAAAACTATGGGATCAGATACAATTACCTAGAAAAGTCAGAGAAAATGCATCCTGGGGGCTCTCCAACACCCAGACTTTAAGTGTGAGTGACTGGCCAGAGAAGGAGAGATCAGAGAGTCAGGAGGAAACCCAGGAGAGTGTGGTATCATGGAAGCAGAAGAGGAAAGTTTAAAAAAGTAGAGTGGCTGAGCATGCTAAATGCTGCTGAGAGTGAGTAAGGTAAGGAAAAGAATTCTGTAATGGAAGCGCAAGATACAAGTCTGTGGAAATGATAAAAAACTGTTTCATGAAGTAATGCAGATACAACTCCAGTTGGAGTGGGTTAATGAGGGAATAGGAGAAAAGTGGAGTCAATGCCTATAAACAATTCTTTTGAGTTTTAGCGTGATGAAAGGGTTAATTGATCATTTTTTTAAAATAAATTTCAGGCGGCTGTATTAAGGCATATTTACATGTAGGCAAGAGAGAGAGGGGATAATTGCAAGAGCAAAGTCTTTGAAGAGGCAATGCTGATAGAGGTGCTATGAGCCTTGGAAAGGATGAGGACAACCCTTCCCTGTAACAGAAGAGGAAGTGAAACGAGCCACTGGCTTTGGTGGGCCTCAGCTTCTTTGGAACACAAGGCTGTTGAAGAATGTGTCCTATGGGTTAACACCAATAACACTCCAATTCTCCCAAGCTTACCCACATTGTTAGCACAGTTAAGCTTTCTTTAATATCAGGCTCTTAAAAAGAAGTGTAAATGTGGAGTGAATGAACCAAAAAGAAAAGACAAAAATGCCATCATCCACCCAATTGAAATCCAAGGCCTGTTTATCCACTCACCCCTGAATACTGAGTGCACCCCAGATCTTAGGATCTGGGAGTGTTTCCCTCTGCTGAGATGCACTTTTAGTGGATGCAAAACCAACAGTTCCTCCTGGGCCATGACTCAGCAGAGTTATCCCAGTAATACCTTGTCTGGGAGAATGGAAATGGCATAGTACAATATCCTATATTGAACCTTTCCTCTTTCTTTTACTTCTGTCCATTCAAGCAGAAGCAGCACTCAGTGGTACTTCTCTCCTTGGGCTACTTTATATCAGAAGTGGAGTGTTTTTCCTCATTAGCTTATTTATCTCATAAACCTTGTGAGAAAGATGAGGGCTTTATTTTAGGCCTAATTACTTTATTCCAAGTGAGAAGACAAGGTATATGAATAAAAACATAACTCAGATCATACTGAGCAAAAAACATTATTTTGACCCATGATACATTTTGAGGCAGAATGATTCAGACTTCTGATGGCACAAAAAAGACTTGACCTCTACTTTGTTTTAAGGTAGGAAAAAACCATCTGCTGATACATTTTTTACCTTTTTATTTCAACCCCTGAGATTAAAAAATTACAAATGGAAATTTACAAAATAGCCTCTACAAAAGTTTCTATTACCTACCTTTCTATCTTATATGATCATATATGATTAAGTAACAAAATCTATATGAAGGAATTTTGAAACTGTAAAATGCTATCTAAGTGTGAGAACAAACAGCAGCATCTAAGTAGGTAAAATTAAAGTACATGAGAGTCAATAAATGGGTTTTGAGAAAAGAGGCAGGAAAGTACATGTATGATCATATTTTCTTATACATTTATTTAATCGACAAACAATAATTGTGTATATTTATGGGTTGCAATGGGATGTTTTGCTCTATGTATACATTGTAGAAAGATTAAGTTAAGCTAATTAACATATCCATCACCTTGCTATGGTGATCACAGTTAATAATAATGTATTGCATATTTTAAAATTGCTAATAGAATGGACTTTTAACATTCTCACCACATATATAATAATCTTTTATTTGAAGATTGGGGATCCAAGTAATGTTGGAAGTCACCGAGTAAAAGTACTTGTTTATACACCTCAGGGGCAATGAGATTGCACAAAGGAAGAGAAATTCTTGAAGCCAGTGCTGCTGAAATTTTTGTTTGCACATGAATCACCTGAGAATCTTCTGAAGGTGCAGATTCTGATTCAATAAGTCTGGGATGGGACTTGAGATGCCGAATTTCCAACTCCCAGGTCCTACTCATGCTGCTGGTCTACAGACCACACTTTGAGTAGCAAGAATCAACTCTATGGGGCTGACTAAGGAGAGAGCCGGCTGTCGGAAAAAGAAGACTGAATAATATACACATAGTGTCATGAAAGCTGGAGAGTGAAGGTGTTTATTGGAGAGAGAGATTTGAACAAGACTCATGTGTCAAAGTCACAAACTGAGCTGAAAGGAAGGAAAGAAAACAAGATGTGTCAGGTGAGCTGGGGTGATAAAGCATCAGTAGCTGCATGATGTTTTTCCTGGGAAATTCATTTACAACTCCAAAAAGAGGGAACCCTTTCAGGAAGGAGAAACCAGACAGTTGAAAGAAGAATCCAAAAAAAGTTTCAGTCAGCAATTATTCTTTACCAAACAAATATTTCGCTATTCCTAGATTTTAAAAGAATCACATATTTCTCAATGGATAGACTGTCATGAAAGACTCTTAGCACTTAATACTCAGACTATGACTTACCAAAGTCCTCTTCCTCAGAGGGAGTATCTGCTGGTTTTTCTAGGAAAAAGCACAAAAGGCAAAAAAAATATTTGTAGGGGCTGATGACTCTGAGGTTCTATACACATCTCTCCCTATCCTAAAAAATCTTAGTCTTTAGACTAACACACAAAATAACATAAGGCAGTTGGACTGGTTGAAGTAATTCTTTATACACAAAGCTGCCAATAATGAGCATTTATTCTTAAGAAGTTACCAAAAAAATAATTCATGAAGGTGCTGGAGGTAAGAGGTTTGGGGATGATGAAATAAAGCTGTTAATTCTTCCATTTGCATCTATGACTTGTATAATGTAGGTGATATGTACAGACTTGAAAAATTCATTACTAAGAAATGAGGCATTTTGTTTACTTTCATTTTCTGTTCCTGCTTTAAACTTCAGAAGACACATTAGTCATGAAAAACTTAATATGCATTAAATACCTTTTATTACATGCAGAATAGCCAGTGTAGCCTAGGGAACAGAGATATATTTTGAATTCAGCAGTCCCACCTTAATCACACTACGTGTGGCCTTTAGCTTTAACAGAAACTCCCATGTGATAACTATGAATGACTCTATTCAATTTGGAAGGTACAAATTATGGTAATTTTGGGGAATGGGGAGGTGGCACGTGCCATAATGAACAATAACAGCATCCTAATGCTTCAAGTGTCACATATGTTAAACAAAAACACTAATGCTTTCTATGAACACCCCATTCTCTGGTGCTTTATCAGACTTGCCAACTCATTAATTAGAGCTATTGAAAAGAATTCCGTCTATAGACCTCATGGGCAGAAATTACAATGCTTGGTTTCCCCATTGATTTTTCATCAATCGGACTAACAGTAGCAAATCATTGAGAGTCAGAGTTGGGGTAAAGATTACAGGGAAAGCGAACATTTGTAAATTGTGTTCCTTTGGGAAAAATAATAATAACGATAATTAAAATAGTAACCAACTTTTGAACACTTACTATGCACGAGGTGCCATGTTTCATTTATGTTATCTCATTTAATATTCACAACAAGCCTTGCAGTAGTTACAATAATCGGTTCACTTCTAAAAATGAGAATCCAAGGTTCCCAGAGGCAACGTGAACTTTTGGGTCTAATCTTTGTTTAAAGTCACACTGCTAGTAAGTGGGGAACCTGGAATTCAAACTTAGGTCTGTGTGCTCCAGAGTCCATTTGTAATCAATATAACTACTAGCCTCCAGTAATGTCAAATGTATGAGAAAAATAAAGATTACTCATAACATTTTCAGGATATTCCCCACCACCACACACACACCTTTAAAACTAGCAATGCTGACCCACATTCATTAGGATGGTAAGCATTATTAGGGACATACAGGTTTCACACTTACCATTTAAAAAGCTAAATGAAATGCCCAAAATATAAAATAGCCATCCCTTGCTGATTTTCTTAAAATAGTATGTACGTGCAAGGATTGGCACCTGAGAGGTAGAATAAAATGAATAAAATGTCAAGATACAATACGGACTACCTTTTTCCTGTTCCTGGGCCCTAAATGACTGAGTTTGCCTTTAATGTCCTGAATACATTTTTAAAAAACAACAAAATTGGAGGTTCATGGTTATCTTAAAAGGTTACATGTCATAGCTTTTTGTATCATGCACTTCTAATCACATTTTAGCTTATATAATAACAGTGGTCAGCCTCTGCCTCCAGCCCTCTACTCCAATTTTCTCCAGCTCCCTCAGCTATATAAACTAGTAAATTTCACCTGCAGACCCAGTCCCATTTGGAATCAGTGCCGGGTATAGCAGGAAGCATGTCAGTAATCTCAGACCCTGCCAATGAGAGGAGAAGGGAACTGGTAGTTACTATAATGCAGGTGTTTCACAGATGAAGTTAAATCCTCTTAACAACCATACACTGTATCATATACCCCATTTTACACTTGAGAATACTGAAACTAGGCTGGTGAAAATATTTGACCAACGTTGTACCTTGTCATTGGTTAAGGAACAAACAAAGCAAACAAAGAAAGCAGGATCTAGGTGGTCTCCATCTCCCAGGCTAAATTCCATACAGTATAGTTTTGACTCCTCTTTCTCAATTTTGCATAATGAATCAAAAAAAGCAAAGTTCATATTTTGGCATGATCAGTTTACAAGATGGTTGAGCCTGCTTTCTGTAACAGCTTATGTCTTTTTCAAAACTTGTTTAGGAGAACATTCGTATCTTATGTAGGCTGCCTTCTGGTGTCTGCGTAAGATACCAAAGCCATACTATTTTGACCTTGACAACAACTGGGAAGACTGGAATCTAGTGTGAGAGAAGTTCTTGGACATTCACCCTGCCTGCTTATATCTAGTATAGAAAATTTAGAATGAAGTTTCAGACTAGGAGCCAAAAGAGTCATACTTTCCAGTTTTATTGCTGGGCCTTTTACCACACTTTATTCCCTTTTGTCTTTCTTGCTTGGAAGGTCTGTTCAGGGGGATGAGAACTGGTAGGAGATGGAGGTGGAGGAGGGGGTAGCAATGAGTGGAACTCATTGATGTGAGTCCTGCTCCTGTTGTGTCATCCTGAGACCTTATTAAAAAGAAGCAAGACCCTAGACCCATAATCAAGCACAGCATCACTAATGATGGGTCAACCGGATGTTGTTTCTCCTGATGTAAGGCAATAGAGTTTATACGGCATACCTAGCTAGTATGTATTCTGGCTGAAAATACCCAACAGGAGCCACCACCAATGATTTAGATTTAATCTAACCTACACATAAGAAATAAAGAAGATAAATAAACTAAATGAAATCACTGGAAAGGAACTAAACAAATCCAGAAAGTGAGATATTCTCCAGGGCAATAGGTCAGTGTCAGAGGAAAAGGGGAGTGTGCTAATCAGAAGAGACTTCAGGGACATAGCTACCAGATGCAAGGTCTGGCCCTGGATTAGACCCTGATTTGGACAGAATGTGGTAAATACAGTGTTGGGGGACAATTGGGGCAATCTGAATTAGAATGAATATTAGCTAAATTTAACATTTGTTGTAATGGAAAGATGGAAAATCTTAACAGAAAAAAAGCAGGTAGCAAAAAGCATGTAAAAGCAAAATCTCATTATTGTAAAAAAATTGTATATCTGGAAGGAAATATAAGAACGGTTATATCAGTGGTGATTAAAATATGTTGCTTTATTTAGTTAAATTTTCCTTTGATGTTTTCTTTGACTTTCTGTAATGCATGTAAAACTGCTTTTATAAGCAATCTACAGATCTTTTTACAAAAAAATACCTGCACTCATATGTTTATTGCAGAACTGTTCGAAATACCAAAGTTATTGAATCAACCTAAGTGTTCACCAACAGTAGGTTAGATAAAGAAAATGTGGTACATACACAACCATGGAATACTAAGCCGCTGTTAAAAAGAATGAAATCATGTCCACAGCAGCAACGTGGGTGAAGCTGGAGGCCATTATCCAAAGTGAATCAGCACAGAAACCGAAAATCAAGCACCACATTTTCTCACTTACAAGTGGGAGCTAAACAAAGGGAATATGTAGACATAAAGATGAAAACAATAGACATTCATGACTCTAAGAAAGGAGAGGAAAGGATGGGGATACAAGGGTTGAAAAATAACATATTAGGTACTATGTTCACTATATTTGGGTGATGGGTTCCATAAAAGTCCAAACCCCAGCATTATGCAATATACTCACATAACAAACCTGCACATGTATCCCTGAATCTGTAATTTTATAAAACCTGCTCTTACAGTAATAAAAATTATTTTAATTAAAAATAATTACTTTGAAATGGAAGTGCATGGGTCCTTCTCACAGAGCCTATTTTTTAGTACTCAGAATACATAACTAGTAGGTAGAATCTTCAGGAATCAAACACAAAGGTTACACATTTTTAAGTATGACCTTTACTTCTATTCACTCTTTGGGCTTCAGGTGCCAGGGATGAGTCCCTGCACTCATTTAACATTTGAGTTGCTCTAGCATTCTTGTCACTGTCAGCAGCTTTCCCTCACCCCCTGTGTTGGGCTCATCAATGTGAAAGTCTGGGCTTCTGCCTTAGTTGCTTTGCCCAGGGCTCCATTCCCCTTTCCTGAGCCCACCTGCTTGGCTTTGGCCTGAGGTCCTACCTTGCTTCTGCCAACCCTGAAGACTGAATCCCACTCTTAGAACTCCAAATCTCTGACTTGACTATGTCTGTGAGTAGAGAGAAGGCTCAGTGCCATGATGCTGCCATTTATCTGAATTTCCAGCATCTTCTCATGGCAAGGACTGCCACTGCTGTGCCCTGCTTGCCAAATTGGATTCTTTTTGATTGCTGTTGTCTGTCCAAACTATGCCTGATCTTGGCATGCCTATTATACTGCAATAGACAAGGCAACTGCTCTTGTAAGGTGAGCCTCTGAAGCTGGCTTCATTTCCTACTCTGTCCTGGCTTCCACCCTCATTCTACTCACTGGCTTTTGCTATAGAGCCCTGAAGTCTGGAAGCCCAAGACAGAGCTGATGCCAAGTCTGCATCATTTGAGAAAGAGGCTGGTTATAAACTCACTACTTAGGGCAAGAAATGGAACCAGGGTAAGAGGACAACCATGTCCAGAGGCTTATTATTTCCTTCCTTTAATTTATTCACTCATTTAACAAACATTTACTGAACTCTAACTGGATATCAAATTCCATGCTGGGCACTGGAACTACATAGGTGAACAAGAGAATCTCTGTCCTCATGGAGTTTTTTATAATGCACCAGGATGATAGATCTTAAGCAAATCAGCATACCAATCATTATTTGCTTGCAAATGTGACATGATACATGCTGTGAAGAATAAATACAAGGTGTAAAGACAGCATTTAATCTGGAATTTAAAGGATGAGTAAGAGTTTGTATGATGGTTGGCAGCCTCAGCAAAAGGCAAGCATGGCCAGAGATCCTATGATGGGAAGGAGCTTGGCATCTATGAGGAACTGAAACAAGGCCAACATGTGGCTGGAGGACACTGGGCGAGGGGCTGGGTGGTGTGAGCTGGGGCTAGAGAAGTGAGATGGGAAGGAGAATGAACACATTTGACTGTCATATAGAAGGCCCCAGCTGCTCCCCATCTAGATGCCCTTGTAAACATATATACTGCAGCACGGAGGTTTGAGATGGACCTGAGGCTGCTGAGTATCACCTGTAACCTTCTGTGTTCTCAAAAAAAATTTGCTGCTGAGTCCAAAAAGTAACAGTATTCTGGGCATCATGGTTGGGCACTGGAAACAAAACAAAACTCATTATCCTGTGCATCAGTATCCTGTTTTGCAATTCTAGCAGACAAAATTTCAAGAAAAATGTAGTGGAGTTAGAGATGGCCCAGAGAAAGGCAACAGAGAAAGGGCTAAAAAATGTGATCCACACATGAAGCACCTCACCAAGAGAGAAGAAAGTTGATAGTTAAGATGACCAAAGTCTACAAAATCATAAAGCTATAGAATGGTTACAGGGGAGAGGAAGTTGAACACAACATTTTGATAGTTAGAAATAGTATGTGTGTGTTTTGAAATGTATAAGGTTTGAAAACTCATAGCCTGAAAAAAACACATTTTGGACAAATGAGATAATGTTCTGTTTTCTGTATAGTCACAGGGGAGTCCAAGAGGCCTGGCCCAGTACTGCCTCTCACTCACTATGGCTTTGGGATAAAGAAGGATCCTGAGTTTGTCTCCTTCTCTGTAAAATGGGATGGAGCTTTTTCACGGGGTTTTTTAAGAAACAGATGACATTTGAAATGTTCACTACAAGAGGTGGCTGGCAAGATGGCCAAATAGAAACAGCTGTGGTCTGTGGCTTCCAGCAAGATCAACGCAGAAGGCAGGTGATTTCTGCATTTCGAACTGAGGTACCCTGCTCATCTCATTGGGACTGGTTAGACAATGGGTGTAGCCCACAGAGGATGAGCTGAAGTAGGGTGAGGCATCACCTCACCTGTGAAGCACAAGGGGTTAGGGAACTCCCTCCCCTAGCTGAGAGAAGCCATGAGGGACTGTCCCAAGAGGAACGGTGCATTCTGGCCCAGATACTACACTTTTCCCATGGTCTTCACAACCCACAGATTAGGAGATTCCCTCAGGTGCCTACACCACCACACCACCAGGGCCCTGGGTTCCAAGCAGAAAACTAGGCGCTGTTTGGGCAGACACTCAGCTCAGCTGCAGGAGTTTTTTTCATACCCCAGTGGTGCCTGGAATGCCAGTGAGACAGAACCATTTACTCCCCTGGAAAGGGTGCTGAAGCCAGGGAGCCAAGTGGTCTAGCTCAGTGGATCCCACACACATTAAGACCAGCAAGCTAAGATCCACTAGCTCGAAATTCTCGCTGATAGCACAGCAGTCTGAAGTCAACCTGGGACACTTGAGCTTGATGGGGGGAGGGACGTCCACCATTACTGAGGGCTCAGAAGAAGGTTTTCCCCTCACAGTGTAAACAAAGCTGTTGAGAAGTTCGAACTGGGTGGAGCTCACCACAGCACTGCAAAGACACTGTAGCCAGACTGCCTCTCTAGATTCCAACTCTGGGCAGGGCATCTCTGAAAGAAAGGCAGCAGCCCCAGTCAGGGGCTTATAGATAAAATGCCCATCTCCCTGGGACAGAGCACCTGGGAGAAGAGGCAGCTGCGGGCGCAGCTTCAGCAGACTTAAATGTTCCTGCCTGCTGGCTCTGAAGAGAGCAGCAAATCTCCCAGCACAGGGCTCGATCTCTGCTAAGGGACAGACTGCCTCCTCAAGTGGGCCCCTGACCCCTGTGCCTCCTGACTGGGAGATACCTCCCAGCAGGGGTCGACAGACACCTAATAGAAGAGAGCTCTGGCTGGCATCTGGCTGGTGCCCCTCTGGGATGAAGCTTCCAGAGGAAGAAACAGGTAGCAATCTTTGCTATTCTGCAGCCTCCTCTGGTGATACCCAGGAAAACAGGGTCTGGAGTAGACCTCCAGCAAACTCCAGCAGACCTGCAGCAGAGGAGCTTCACTGTTAGAAGGAAAACTAACAAACAGAAAAGAATAGCATTAACATCAACAAAAAGGATGCCCACACAAAAACCCATCTGAAGTTCGCCAACATCAAAGACCAAAGATACATAAATCCACAAAGATGAGGAAAAACCAGCACAAAAAGGCTGAAAATTACAAATACCACAATGCCTCTTCTCCTCCACAGGATCACAACTCCTCACCAGCAAGGGAACAAAACTGGACAGAGAATGAGTTTGACAAATTGACAGAAGTAGGCTTCAGAAGGTGGGTAATAACAAACTCCTCCGAGCTAAAGCAGCATGTTCTAACCCAATGCAAGGGAACTAAGAACCTTGCAAAAAAGTTAGAGGAATTGCTAACTAGAATAACCGCTTTAGGGAAGAATATAAATGACATGATGGAGCTGCAAAACATAGCACGAGAACTTTGTGAAGCATACACAAGTATCAATAGCTGAATTGATCAAGCAGAAGAAAGGATATCAGAGACTGAAGATCAACTTAATGTAATAAAGCATGAAGACAAGATTAGAGAAAAAAGAATGAAAAGGAATGAACAAAGCCTCCAAGAAATATGGGACTATGTGAAAAGACCAACCTACGTTTGATTGGTGTATCTGAAGGTGACCAGGAGAATGGAACCAAGTTGGAAAACACTTTTCAGGCTATTATCCAGGAGAAGTCCCCAACCTAGCAAGAAAGGCCAACATGCAAATTCAGGAAATACAGAGAACACCACAAAGATACTCCTTGAGGAGAGCAACCCAAAGACACATAATCATCAGATTCAACAAGGTTAAAATGAAGGAAAAAATGTTAGGGGCAGCCAGAGCAAAAGGTCGGATTACCCACAAAGGTAAACCCATCAGACTAACAGTGGATGTCTCTGCAGAAACCCTACAGCCAGAAGAGAGTGGGAGCAAATATTCAACATTCTTAAAGAAAAGAATTTTCAACCCAGAATTTAATATCCAGCCAAACTTAGCTTCATAAGAAAAGGAGAAATAAAACCCTTTACAGACAAGCAAATGCTGAGAAGTTTTGTCACCACCAGGACTGCCTTACAAGAGTTCCTGAAGGAAGCACTAAATATGGAAAGGAAAAACCAGTACCAGCTACTGCAAAAACATACCAATTGTAAAGACCATTGACATTATGAAGACACTACATCAACTAACGGGCAAAATAACTAGCTAGCATCAAAATGACAGGATCAAATTCACACATAACAATATTAACCTTGAATGTAAATGGGTTAAATGCCCCAATTTAAAGACACAGACTGGCAAATTGGATAAAGAGTCAAGACCCATTAGTGTGCTATATTCAGGAGACCCATCTCACGTGCAAAGGCACACACAGGCTCAAAATAAAGGAATGGAGGAAGATTTATGAAGCAAATGGAAAGCAAAAAGAAGCAAGGGTTGTAATCCTACTCTCTGATAAAACAGACTTTCAACAAACAGAGAATAGAAGAGACAAAGAAGGGCATTACATACTGGTAAAGGGATCAATGCAACAAGAAGAGCTCACTCTCCTAAATATATATGCACCCAATACAGGAGCACCCAGATTCATAAGATTCATAAAGCAAGTTCTTAGAGACCTACAAAGAGACTTAGACCCCCACACAATAATCGTGGGAGACTCTAACACCTCACTGTCAATATTAAACAGATCAATGAGGCAGAAAATTAACAATGATATTCAGGACTTGAACTCAGCTCTGGACCAAGTGGACCTAAAATACATCTGCAGAACTCTCCACCCCAAATCAACAGAATATACATTCTTCACAGCACTACATTGCACTTATTCTAAAATTGACCACATAATTGGAAGTAAATCACTCCTCAGCAAATGCAAAAGAATGGAAATCATAACAAACCATCTCTCAGACCACAGTGCAATCAAAGTAGAACTCAGGATTAAGAAACTCACTCAAAACCATACAACTACATGAAAACTGAACAACCTGCTCCTGAATGACTACTGGGTAAACAGCAAAATTAAGGCAGAAATAATGAAGTTCTTTGAAACCAATGAGAACAAAGAGAAAATGTACCAAAATCTGTGGGACACAGCTAAAGCAGTGTTTAGAGGGAAATTCATAGCACCAAGTGCCCACAGGAGAAAGAAGGAAAGATCTAAAATCAACACCCTAACATCACAATTAAACGAACTAGAGAAGCAAGAGCAAGCAAATTCAAAAGCTAGCAGAAGACAAGAAATAACTAAGATCAGAGCAGAACTGAAGGCGATAGAGATTTAAAAAAAAAAAACCCTTTAAAAAATCAATGAATCCAGGAGCTGGTTTTTGAAAAGATCAACAAAATAGATAGACCACTAGCAAGACTAATAAAGAAAAAAAGAAAGAAGAATTAAATAGATGCAATAAAAAATGATAGAGGGGATATCACCACCGATTCCACAGAAATACAAACTATCGTTAGAGAATACTGTAAACACCTCTACACAAATAAAGTAGAAAATCCAGAAGAAATGGATAAATTCCTGGACACATACAACCTCCCAAGACTAAACCAAGAAGAAGTTAAGTCCCTTAATAGACCAATAACAAGTTCTGAAGTTGAGGCAATAATTAATAGCCTACCAACCAAAAAAAGCCCAAGACCAGATAGAATCACAGCCAAATTCTACCAGAGGTACAAAGAAGAGCTGGTACCATTCCTTCTGAAATTCTTCCAAACTATGGAAATAGAGGGAATCCTCTGTAACTCATTTTATGAGACCAGCATCATCCTAATACCAAAACCCGGCAGTGACACAACAGAAAAAGAAAATTTCAGGCCAGTATCCTGATGAAAATCGATGTGAAAATCCTCAATAAAATACTGGCAAACCAAATCCGGCAGCACATCAAAAAGCTTATCCACAACAATCAAGTCGGCTTTATCCCTGGGATGTAAGGCTGGTTCAACATATGCAAATCAATAAACATAAACCATCACATAAATGGAACCAATGACAAAAAGCACACGATTATCTCAATAGATGCAGAAAAGGCCTTCAACAAAATTCAACAGCCATTCATCCTAAAAACTCTCAATAAACTAGGTATTGATGGAACGTATCTCAAAATAAGAGCTATTTACGACAAACCCACAGGCAATATCATACTGAATGGGCAAAAGCTGGAAGCATTCCCTTTGAAAACCGGCACAAGACAAGGATGCCCTCTCTTACCACTCCTATTCAACATAGTATTAGAAGTTCTGGCCAGGGCAATCAGGCAAGAGAAAGAAATAAAGGGTATTCAAATAGGAAGAGAAGAAGTCAAATTGTCTCTGCTTGTAGATGACATGATTGTATATTTAGAAAACCCTATCACCTCAGCCCCAAATCTCCTTAAGCTGATAAGCAATTTCAGGAAAGTCTCAGGATACAAAATCAATGTGCAAAAATCACAAGCATTCCTATACACCAATAACAGACAAACAGAGAGTCCAATCGTGAGTGAACTCCAATTCACAATTGCTGCTAAGAGAATAAAATACCTAGGAATCCAACTTACAAAGGATGTGAAGGACCTCTTCAAAGAGAACTACAAACCACTGCTCAAGGAAACAAGAGAGGACACAAACAAATGGAAGAACATTCCATGCTCATGGATAGGAAGAATCAATATCATGAAAATGGCCATACTGCCCAAAGTAATTTATAGATTCAATGCCATCCCCATCAAGCTACCATTGACTTTCTTCACAGAATTAGAAAAAAACTAACTCAAATTTCATATGGAACCAAAAAAGAGCCCATATAGCCAAGACAATCCTAAACAAAAAGAACAAAGCTGGAGGCATCACACTACCTGACTTCAAACTATACTACAAGGCTACAGTAACCAAAACAGCATGGTACTGGTACCAGAACAGATATATAGACCAATGGAACAGAACAGAGGTCTCAGAAATAATGCCACACATCTACAACCATCTGATCTTTGACAAACCTGACAAAAACAAGCAATGGGGAAAGATTCCCTATTTAATAAATGATGTTGAGAAAACTGGCTAGCCATATGCAGAAAAGTGAAATTTGACCCCTTCTTTATACCTTATACGAAAATTAACTCAAGATGGATTAAAGTCTTAAATGTAATACCTAAGACCATAAAAATCCTAGAAGAAAACCTAGGCAATACCATTCAGGACATAGGCATGGGCAAAGGCTTCATGACTAAAACACCAAAAGCAATGCCAACAAAAGCCAAAACTGACAAATGAGATCTAATCAAACTAAAGAGTTTCTGCACAGCAAAAGAAACTATCATCAGCGTGAACACGCAACCTACAGAATGGGAGAAAATTTTTGCAATCTATCCATCTGACAAAGGGCTAATATCCAGAATCTACAAGAAACTTAAACAAATTTAGAAGAAAAACAACAAATAACCCCATCAAAAAGTGGGTGAAGGATATGAACAGACACTTCTCAGAAAAAGACATTTATGTGGCCTACAAACATATGAAAAAAAGCTCATCGTCGCTGGTCATTAGAGAAATGCAAATTAAAACCACAATGAGATACCATTTCACACTGGATAGAATGGTGATCATTAAAAAGTCAGGAAACACAGATGCTAGAGAGGATGTGGAGAAATAAGAATGTTTTTACACTGTTGGTGGGAGTGTAAATTAGTTCAACCATTGTGGAAGACAGTGTGGTGATTCCTCAAGAATCTAGAATCAGAAATACCAATTTGACCCAGCAATCCTATTACTGGGTATATACCTAAAGGATTACAACTCATTCTACTATAAAGACACATGCACACATATGTTTATTGCAGCACTATTCACAACAGCAAAGACTTGGAACCAACCCAAATGCCCATCAATGATAGACTAGATAAAGAAAATGTGGCACATATATACCATGGAATGCAGCCATAAAAAAGAATGAGTTCATGTCTTTTGCAGGGACATGGATGAAGCTGGAAACCATCATTCTCAGCAAACTAACACAGGAACAGAAAACCAAACACCGCATGTTCTCACTCATAAGTGGGAGTTGAACAGTGAGAACACATGGACACAGGGAGGGGAACATCACACACTGGGGCCTGTCGGGGGCTGGGGGCTAGGGGAGGGATAGCATTAGGAGAAATACCTAATGTAGATGATGGGTTGATGGGTGCAGCAAACCACCATGGCACATGTATACCTATGTAACAAACCTGCACGTTTTGCACATGTATCCCAGAACTTAAAGTATAATAATAATAATGTTCACTACACAGGTACTGTCACTTAATAGGTACTTGTTGAATGTTAATGCCTTTCCTTACAGACCAAAGAAGTTCTGAAAGATGGTGCTATATGAAAATAAAATAGGTGGATGAAAATAAAAGGTGATTGATTCAACCATGCATCCGTAAGAAAGAATGAAATCACATCCTTTGCAGCAACACGGATGCAGCTGGAGGCCATTATCCTAAGTGAATAAACGCACAAAATACCACATCTTTGCTTATAAATGGACGCTTAACAATGAGTCCACATGGACATAAAGATGGGAACAATAGACACTGGAGACTCTAAAAGATGGCGGCAAGGTTTGATAAATAACCTGTTGGGTCCTATGTTCACTGTAGGAAGTCCATGAGTCCTTCTCACATAGCCTATTGTTTAGTACCCGGAATATATAACTGGGTATGTGTTTTCTGGGTGAGTACACCTACAGAATGTATTGGGTAATGAGTTCAATAGAGGCCTGAACCCCAGAATTAGTCAATATATCCATGTAACAAACCTGCACGTGTACTCCTTGAATCTAATTTTTTTTAAAAAAGAAAGGTGATTGATTCAGAAGAGACAGGGTCTTGTCGTTTCTAGTGCTACCCTGTTAGAACAGAGTGAGTGTTCAAAAAGAGAGAAAGGCAACAGAGAAAGGGCCAGAAAATGGCCCTACAATACTTCAGTCCAGATAGTAAAGAGAATAATATTTAGAGAGTTTTGGTTGAATACATGAAAATAATACAAATATATTTAATTGTTTATTATTTAAAATAATTTAGAATAATTATTTTTAAAATTATTGATATTTCAGGAAATAGCCTGAACTATGAAGCAAACATTTGCACCTCAAAATATACCCAATGGTATCACTTCCCAAAACACAATGCTACTATAGATGGTCATTGATAATTATGTAGGGCAGGAGTCTCCCAATGCCTCTTTAAGAATCATGCCCAAGGCAGCTTCGGCCCAAGGTTGTTTCAGAGCTTATTCTCTTGATTGTCTAGTAGCTTTTGCCACTTCAATTAACATCCTACATGACATACATACATACATATATACTTGCAATACACGCAAGCATACATTTTCCAGGATTCCTCAGCTCACATTTTTCACCTGTTCCTACCTCTCAATGCTCTCAAAATTAACCTATTCTTATTCCAATAATTCAGATATAATGTGTCTTACTTTTAAATCCTCTTACCAGATGTCTTTAATACTATAGTGTGAATTGTAGAGAGTATATGTTATATATGTTACACATTTCAGAGTGAAATTGTCCATATTTGTATTAACTACATTTTAAAAGATGTCCCAAAGCAGAGAAATATAACGCACAAATTTCTTGCAGAAATTGTGGCATCAGATGATGGATGGCAGACAAAGGAGGTAAAGAAAAGGATAGACTTGGCCATAATTATGCCATCTCTGAATTATTCATGCAATTAATTACCTGCCATGCCTATTTATAAGGCAAGTCATGGGTTCCAACATATACTATCGCATCTTTTCATTTGTGATAAAAAAAAAAAGAAGCCAATCTCTATGCCCAACAAAAGACTAAGGGTTCATTGAATGAAGAAGACCCATGTGGTAACAACTCAAGTGAAGTCATCTTAAATAAACCCGTGTTTCTAGGAGATCATATCTTTTGTCTAGAATTAGAACTGTCTTTTGAATAAAGAAAGATCCAGCCTCTTTCCTTATCAGCCTTTATAATATGCCATAATGGTGTGTGGCAGGGGAGCTGAGAAAAGGAAACGTAGAAATTGGGTGGAATATAGAATCTAATGGCCACATATAAAGTCACAAGCTTCAAAACGGTTCGCAACAGTTGGTGACAAACTGGTATAACTGATTTTTTG
The DNA here is from genome assembly GCF_028858775.2 of Pan troglodytes. Classification (NCBI taxonomy): domain Eukaryota; kingdom Metazoa; phylum Chordata; class Mammalia; order Primates; family Hominidae; genus Pan; species Pan troglodytes. Next base: position 155,609,618 of record NC_072398.2, on the reverse strand, counting down.
CTTTGTTTTGGGGGAGGGAGTTTGTAGAAATCGTGCTTATTACATTTATTTACATTTTAAATGAAAATAGATTTGTATTGTTTTCATTCATTCACCCAAAATTTCTTGAGCAGCTGCTCTGTGCTAACAGTGTGACACTAGGGCCACAAAGAAATAGTGAGACCCTGTCTCTGCCCTTGAATAGTTTGCAGTCCAGTGAGAATGAGAATTTTGTCATATCTCTTGAGGTAGTGATAGTGCATGGGGTGTAATCATAGTAAGACATGGGGAAAAATTAAAACGTGATGATCAAAGTATAGTGTGGAAGTTACCAGCTTTGGGGATTCAAACCGGACTACTGGCATAATGATGTAGCTTATTTTTCAATGCTAGAAACATAGTCAATGTCAGAGTTTTATCTAGGTCCTTGGGACTAGAGAGCAGATTAGATAAAAAACAGTATTCATCATTCCCTACTCATTTCAATGTATCAATTTAAGCATATTTAGAGAGTTGAGAAGGAAGAAAGTGGTCTCAAGTCCAATGAGGCAGGAAAAGCTAAATATGCCCCATGAAGTAGGCTATGCAAATTTGTCTAGTGTCAATGTACTAGTCAATTCTCCAACCTTCAAGAGACGTCTGAAGGTTATGTAATCTTCACATATTTTCACCTGCCTTTGGAGAATGCATAATTACGTTTCCCCCTGTAAAGGTCAGAAGCAAAACAATATCAATACTTCAGCCCAGATAGTATATAAAGAGAAAAAATAGTGTGCAAGTTGAAAGAGCATGAAGTACCAACTATTTGATATATTGGAGATAGGGAAAGGAATAAACAGCCGCGAAAGGGGAAATTGAGGGATTCTTTATTTCACAATCGTCAACCCATAACAGAGCCAAATAACCACATACAGAGAGAACAAAACCATGATCCTCAGTGAAAAATAAACTCTAGTATGCCTGGATCAGGGGCTGGGGATAATGGTAATAGAGAGAAGGAGAGGAAAATATATATAGGGACAGATTGTTCTATATGCACAGATACACTTTTAATAGGACTTCTGTTTTCTGGAATCATTTTTCCATCTTTATTCTTAACAGCTGTCACAGCACAATGATATTTTGTTGTTGTTGTTTTGCCATGGAGGTTTAGAAAATGTGCCAAAATACCACTGTTAGTTCAGTGTAGCCCATATCCATAGATAACAATGTTCTCTGTTGAATGACAATTCTCTATGATTTATAAATTTTGTAAGACCTTTCATCTTGAACTCCAAATGAGTTGAGAATGACAGTTTTCAGCCTACTTTTAGTATCTAATTAAACCAAGCAGATTTTATTCAGTAGAATTTGATGAGGAAAAAACAGGAAGAAAATATAGCACTTCACAATACTGTTCATGCAGAGACATAGTATTATTTCCTTAAATATAATAACATTGTTATTTCTAATCATCTTTAAATGCAAGGACTATTTATATCTTTTTTAATCTTTGTATCTCCAGCGTATAACACAGTGCCAGGCACATCTAAGTATTCAAAACTTTTGTTGTTGAATAAATAAAAGAATGGATTTCAGTGATTTGGTGGGGGGAGATAAGTTCCATCACAACATAGAACAAGGAGGAACAATTTGTTACCAAGTGCTTCTATAACTACATCCTGGGCCGATTTCAACCATTTTAATCATATCACTCTATGCATTGAGCCTAGATCGAACCTCAGAATCCTTCTCAATACAGCGGACCAGGAAGTTACACTTTATTAAATAAAATTTGCATTTGGAGTAAAATTTCTTTCCTATAACTACAATACAGGTCTCCATCAGGCAGACCACGAACAGGAGGTGTATTTCCAAAATTTCTTCTCTGGTATCAACATGCATATAGCAGTCCTCTCTCATCCACAGTTTTGCTTTCTGTAATTTCAGTTACCTGTCATCAGCTGAGTTTAAAAAATATTAAACAGAAAGTTTCAGAAATAAACAAGTCATCCGTTTTAAATTGTATACTGTTCTGAGTAGTGTGATAAAACCTCATGCTGCCCTGCTCCTTCTTGCCCAGAAGGTGAATCATCCCTTTGTCCAGCATCTCCATGCTATCTATGCAACCCACTCATTAGTCATCATCATCATCTGCTCCTGACATCCAGCCATTGATACTGCCATGGCTCAATGATCCAGGATCACCCAAAGCAGATGATCTTCCCTCTGACATACCATCAGAAGGTCAATAGTAGCCTAATGCTACAACACAATACCAACATCCTTTGCCTCATTTTATGTAATCGTATAGCCATTTTATTATCTCACACCATCACAAGAAGAAGGGTGAGTATAGTACAATATGGTATTTTGAGGAAGAGAAGCCATATTCACATAACTTTTATTATGCTATGTTATTACAATTGTCCTATTTAATTATTAGCTATTGTTAATCTCTTACTGTGCCTAATTTATGAATTAAACTTTATCATAGGTGTATATAGAAAAAATAGAGTATATATAGGTTTTGGTACTTGCTATGATTTCAGGCATCCACTTGGGGTCTTGGAATATATCCCTCAAAGATAAATGACCCTTGTATATTCATAGTTCAAATACTTAACATATCCATAAACAAGCATATTTTAGAGTTTGCTATTCTGTCTTCTTCTTCCTCTCTTACAAGTCACCATTTACACCTATAATTCTTGAGCCAACCACAGGACCAGCATAAGAAACTTTTGCTAGTATCCTTGTTATAAATAAAATTAATTTGTGAATTTGTAGTATTATATTATTTATAAGATTTGATACCAGTTTTTCTATTATCTGGGATCTCATATATTTATTTATGACTGTCTAGAATTTTACTGAATCACTAGTACTTCACAATGTGAGGTGCTCAATAAATATTTGCTAACAGGATTATAAAATTTTCAGGTTGTACAACTTCCTTTCTCTCTACCATAGACACTCTTTGCATGTCCTGACCTCCACAGAATAGCCCACAATAGATCTGTTATCCACAAATTTCACTCTAGCCAAGTCTTTGGGCTAATGTTACCTAGGTCCAATGGCACAGTTTTAAGAAATCACTGATAATTCTGAGAATACTCTGTTCCTCTATGCCAAAAAGCCATATGGCTAGGGATAAATACAGTCCCAGGCAGTCCACATGAAGTGAAAGCTATATTCTCCCTAGCTTTCCACCATATGTGGCCAGTCTTGCTTTTCTTCCCTTGGCTGTTGCCTTACTGTATTCCTTATGTTCAATCCCTAATACTATCCATTTTGCATACGGACAATGGAGCCCAGCAATCAAAAGGGAACCCTATTTTTGTCACCATTTTTCTATCAGTTTTTTTTCTTCCAGAGCTAGATCTTGAGTCATTACTCTCTCACCCTGCTTGCATTTAACCTAAATTCATAGAGTTGCCAAAAACATCCTGTGCTAAAAATGTCCATGTTTTAACTAATTGTACTTGATCTCCACTACTCCTTCCTAAATCATATTCTTCCCGACCACTGACTTGGTCAAGATCAAATTTGAATTGTTATAACACCTTGGGCTTTATATATACACATATATACATACATACATACATACATACATACATATCCACATACACACACACACACACACACACACACATATCTTTTCCTCTTGTGAAGAGAGAGATGCACCAGCAAACCTTTCAAAGATTCTTTTAATCCAAAAATATCTACAGAGTATCTACATTCTTAAAAACACTATGCTAGGCACCAGAGTTAGTAAGAAATAAGAGAGACACAGGCTCTGCTCTCATGGAGCTTAAGAGAAGGACATAACCAACTATTTATACAATAAATTGTTGAATTAAAGTTGTGTTTAGGTGTCATTAAAAAGAGGCTTTAAGTGCTATAAATGTGTAAAGCAAGTAAACTTGACTTTGTGAGTCAAGGAAGGCTTGCAGTAAGTGTGGAAAGACAGGCAGGAGTTAAATAGGCAAAAGGTTAGAAGGATGAGTGCTCAAGGCAGAGGGAACAGCACATGTGAAGCCTATGAGGAAGGAGAAAGCATGCATATTAAAGGATCTAATAAAAGTCTAGCATAATTGAAAAGAAGAAAAAGAACCAAAATGACAGTGGAAGAGAAAAGGCAGAGACAATAGTAAGAAGACTTTATGTGGGGCCTTGTAGGCTAGAATTTTTATCTTTACTGTGACATCAGTGGGAAGCCATTGAAGAGTTCTAAGCATGAAAAAAATTGTATTTCTTTCAAAGACTATTCTGGCTGCAGTGTGGAGAATGACGAGAAGGAAATAAGGATGATGCAAAGAGACCAGTCAGGGGAGTGGAAGAGTATTCTAGGTGAGAGATGATTATATCTTGGATAAGGAACTGCCAATGGAGATGGGGAGAAATACATAAACACAAATGATATTTGACGGGTAAAAGTGACATAATTTGATATAGTTTGGCTGTGTGTCCCCACCCAAATCTCACCTTGCAGCTCCCATAATTCCCACGTGTTGTGGGAGGGACCTGGTGGGAGATGACTGAATCATGGGGACAGGTCTTTCCCATGCTGTTCTCATGATAGTGAGTGGAACTGATGAGATCTGATGGGTTTAAAAATGGGAATTTCTCTGCACAAGTTCTCTTTGCCTGCTGCCATCCATGTAGGATGTGACTTGCTCTTCCTTATCTTCTGCTATGATTGTGAGCCTTCCTCAGCCATGTGGAACTAAGTCTAATCAAACCTCCGTGTTTTGTAAATTGCCCAGTCTCAGGTATGTCTTTATCACAAGTGTGAAAACAGACTAATACAGTAAATTGATATCAGTAGAGTGGGGCGCTGCTGAAAAGATACCCAAAAATGTGAAAGCAACTTTGGAATTGGGTAACAGGCAGAGGTTGAAACAGTTTAGAGGGCTCAGAGGAAGCAGGAAAATGTGGGACAGTTTGGAACTTCCTAGAGATTTGTTGAATGGCTCTGACAAAAATGCTGATAGTGATATGAACAATAACATCCAGGCTGAAGTGGTCTCAGATGGAAATGAGGAACTTGTTGGGAACTAGAGTAAAGGTGACTCTTGCTATGTTTTAGCAAAGAGACTGGTGGCATTTTGTCCCTGGCCTAGAGATTTATGGAACTTTGAACTTGAGAGTGATGATTTAGGGTACCTGGTGGAAGAAATTTATAAGCAGGAAAGTATTCAAGACGTGACTTGGGTGCTGTTAAAGGCATTCAGTTTCATAAGGGAAGCAGAGCATAAAAGTTCAGAAAATGTGCAGCCTGACAATGCAATAGAAAAGAACATTCCATTTTCTGAGTAGAATCCAAGCCAGCTGCAGAAATTAGCATAAGCAATGAGGAGCTGAATGTTAATCCCCAAGACAATGGGAAAAATGTCACCAGGGCATGTCAGAAGTCTTCACGGCAGCCCCTCTTATCACAGGCCCAGAGGCCTAGGATGAAAAAGTTGTTTCATGGGCCACACCCAGGGTCTCCCTGCTGTGTGCAGCCTAGGGACTTGTTGCTCTGTGTCCCAGCTGCTTTCACCATGGCTGAAAGGGGCCAATGTAGAGTTCAGACTGTAGCTTCAGAGGATGCAAGCCCCAAACCTCTGAGCATACAAATGGTGTTGAGCCTGCCAGTGCACAGAAGTCAAGAACTGGGGCTTGGGAATCTCCGCCTAGATTTCAAAGATGTATGGAAATGCCTGGATGCACAGGCAGAAGTTTGCTGCATGGGTGGGGCCCTCATGGAGAACCTCTGCTAGAGCAGTGTGAAAGGGAAATGTAGGATTGGAGTCCCCACACAGAGTCCCTACTGGGGCACCATCTAGTGGAGCTGTGAGAAGTGGGCCACCATCCTCCAGACCCCAGAATGATAGGTCCACCAACAGCTTGCACTGTGTGCCTGAAAAAGCTGCAGACACTCGACACCAGCCCATGAAATCAGCCAGGAAGAAGGCTGTACCCTGAAAAGCCACAGGGGCAGAGCTGCCTAAGACCATGGGAACCCACCTCTTGCATCAGCATGACCTGGATGTGAGACATGGAGTCAAAGGAGATAGTTTTGGAGCTTTAAAATTTGACTACCCTATTGGATTTTGGACTTGCATGGGGCCTGTAGCCCCTTTGTTTTGGCCAATTTCTCCCATTTGGAATGACTGTATTTATCCAATGCCTGTACCCCCATTGTATCTAGGAAGTAACTTACTTGCTTTTGATTTTACAGGCTCATAGGCAGAAGGGATTTGCCTTGTCGCCAAGATGAGACTTTGGACTGTGGTACTTTTGAGTTGAAACGAGTTGAGACCTTGGGGAACTGTTGGGAGAGCATGATTGGTTTTGAAATGTGAAGCTATGAGATTTGGGAAGGACCAAAACGATATGATTTGGCTCTGTGTCCCCACTCTAATCTCATCTTGTAGCTCCTATAATTCCCATGTGTTATGGGAGGAACGTGGTGGGAGACAATAGAATCATGGGGACAGGTTTTTCCCCTGCTGTTTTCATAATAGTAAATGGGACTCACGAGATCTGATGGTTTTAAAAATGAGAGTCTCTCTGCACAAGCTCTCTTTGCCTGCCACCATCCATGTAAGATGTGACTTGGTCCTCCTTGCCTTCTGCCATGATCGTGAGGCTTCTACAGCCACATGGAACTGTAAGTCCAAATAAACTTCTTTCTTTTGTAAATTACCCAGTCTCAGATATGTCTTTATCAGCAGTGTGAAAACAGACTAATACAGAATTTAACCACAGTTTATGGGGAGGGGAAAGAGAAGTTCATGATGATGTTTATGTTTATGGACTAAATAACTATGTCTAATCAAATGGTTGTGCCAGCCACTGGCAAAAGAAACAGAAGTCATGGAATGAGTTTGGAAGACTGATGATTAATTTATTTCTGGACATAGGTGAGATCTCCAGATGAAAGTGTCATGTGTCATGTTGACATTGGATACATGGGTCTGGAATCCAGAGGAAACATCAGGATTAAAAACATACGTTTGAAAGACAATCTACAGGCAAGGGTAAGAATGGCTAAAGAAAGAGTTCTAACAAGAACGGCAGAGAGCCAAAGAGCCAAGGCTAAAATCTTAAATCCATACTGAAAAGGATGGGAGGAAGGATATGAACCAACAAAGGAGACTAAGAGGCATGTGGAAAACTGTTGTGCATTTCTCAAAATCAGCAATCAGAATGTTCTGTAGTAACTAAAAAGCAATAGGAAAATGAAACATCTTCTGTGCTATGTGTTTTAAAAGATTGTAACAACTAATAGTCACAAGCACAAAAACACTCAGGAAATGACATTGCCTTTTGCTTTTACCCCTCACACCAAACTTCATGTGGCACTAAAAATACAGAAATAAAGAAGCTGTGACATTTAGATATTTTCTTATAATTGTATGTTTTCTTATAATGATTCTTGTTGCTTGCGTTCTGTGCCCTGCACTGTGTAATGATGCAGAGCATGGAATCCAAGCAACAATGCAGTGCTCCATTACCAAGTTTACACAACAATTAGTCAACAGACATTTGTTGAATGTCTACTATCTGCCAGAGCCTAGGAATACAAGAACGTACAAAATAGATACAATTTTGGAGCTTATCATCTACCAGGCAGATGAACAATTAAAAATAAGCTTACAAAGAAAACGTAACTAGTAATTAGGTTCAGTATTTGTAAATGAAATCTACAGGATGCTATGGCAGAATATAACAGGGAAACCTATTTTGTTTACATGGGAAGGGTTCAGGGGGTAAAAAATCACTCTGAGTAAGTGGCATTCAAGCCTATGTCTAAAAGATGAGTAACAGGTCCCTAAGAGAAAATGGGGGAAGCATTCCAGGCAGAGACAAGAGCATGCATGGTAGGTCTAAGGAATAAAAGGATTTAGCCAGTATCATTGGAGGGTTTGAATGGAGGAAAGAGTAGTAAAAGATGCATTTACAAAGGAAAGGCAGGACCAGATCATGCAGGGCCTCTGTGCCTGGAAAAGGATTGGGGATGTTATCCTAAATGCAATAGATTTGCTCACAAGATCATATATTCCTATTTGTATTTTGAAAAGATCAGTTATTTTTTAAATTTTTGAATTGATTAAAAGCAAAGCAGGAGAAACTTCTGCTTCTAACTGTGAAGAATTAATTGCTGTTCTGCTATAAATAACTAGAAAACCAGAAAAAAAAAAATACAACAGTTTTCAAGGCAAAGGACTGTAATGCCTAAGGGAAGGGGAGCAAGCTAGGTTCACCTTCCAGTAGTCCCAGATTATTGCCTGGAAGTAGTGTCCAGGCCAAGGCTCAGAGAAGGGAACCAAAACAGAGCGCAATGATTTCAGCAGGTTGAGGAGACAGAGATCAGAGTTTGAACAGGTAGAAGCCTAAAATTTGTGGGCAAAATATCAAGAATCTAATGCTATTAAGTGATCAAATACATACAATAAGAATCCCCAAAGCAGGAGAAGGGCAGAAAAATATTTGAAAAAATAATGGATAATTTTTTTTTAATTGGAATAAAACGATAAACACACAAAGCCAAGAATTTCATCAAACCCCAGGCAGGATAAACATGAAGTCAACCACACCAAGGAACAATATAATCAAATTGATGAAAAACAGCAAAACAGAAAGTAAAATCTTAAAAGTAACCAGAGAAAGACATATATACAGAGAAAGAAAGATAAGAATGAATGACGGTAGACTGCTCATCAGAAAACTAAGACAATGAATGACATCTTTAAAGTGCTAAAGAGAGAGAGAAAAAAAAAGCACTGTTCGTGTGAAATTCTGTACCAGGAAAAAAAAATCTTTCAAAAATGAAGATGAAATAAAGACTTATTTCAGAACAGCAAAAGGTGAGAGAATTCATTATCAGATCTATATGGTAATGTTAAAATAAGTTCTCTGTCAGAAAGAGAATCATACCAGATAGAAAGTTGAATCTACACAAAGGAATTAAGAGCATCAGAAATGATAAATACATAGGTAAATATAAATACAATTTTCTCAGTTTTAATCTCTTCAAATCCTAATAGGCTATTTAAAGCAAAAACAATATCAATGTATTGTGAAGTTTATAACACGTTTAATTTAAATGTGCAACAATAATTAGACCCAGGACAGGAGATTCTTAACTATACATGGAGTGGTATAATATTACTTGAATGTAAACTGGTAAGTTAAAGACGTGTCTGCTGTGAACGCTAGAGCAACCATTGCTATGGTGTGAATTTTGTGTCCTGCTAAAATTCATATGTTAAAATCTTAACTCCCAAGATGATGGAATTAGGAGATAAGGCCTTTGGGAGGTGATAGTTCATGGGGGCAGAGCCTTCATGAATGAGATTAGTGTCCTTCTAAGAGAGGCCCAGGAGAAATGGCTCATCCCTTCTACCCTATGAAAACACAGTGAGAAGACCTATCTATAAACGAGGAAGCAGGCCCTCACCATACACCAAATCTGCTGGTGCCTTAATCTTAGACTTCTCAGCCTCCAGAACTGTGAGAACTAAATTCCTGTTGTTTATAAGCTACCCAGTCTATGGTAGTTTGTTAACAGCAGCCCAAGTGGACTAAGACAATTGGTAAAAAATAAAACAAAGTATAGCTATTAAATTATTGGTGTAGATAAAGTACAATAATAAAAAATGCTCATTCAAAAAGAAGGAAAGAAAAGAGGAACAAAGGAACGCAGAACAGATAGGACAAATTAACGAATGAACAGCAAGATGCTGGGTTTGAAACCCAACTCCACTGATAATTAGATTAAAAGTAAATTGTCTAAATACTAATTAAAAGGCAGAGCTTGTAAATTTTCATAAATTTTGAAAAAGCAAGAAACAACTATCTGCTGTTCATAGAAACACAAATTCTGGGACTGACTATTCAATATAACTTCCTCAATTTCTTAGGTTTTGAGTGCTTTGAGTAGAGCCTATATGTTTTCAGATTATTGTGGAATGTAAAGTTTTCTTCACTCAATAAGAGAAATACTTTTTTGTTGATACATTGACCACATTATTTTCTTAGTAATTACTATAACCCAATAATTGTAGAGACTGGTTTATAAAAAAAAATTTCATATCAAAGGCCAAAATTACTATTCTTATACTTTACTTTCATCTATTACTCTCTGTCAAGTGAAAACGTTTATGTCCCACAGTTAAGAGTATCTCTCAAAATACCAAGGCCTTAGAAGTTTCTTTCCTGATACTTCCATACTTGATAATGGCTATAGAATAAATAGCCATTAGAACATAGATGTCACAAAAATGAAAATAGCAAGCATTTAGACACCTAGGAAATAATCTCTTTGGAATATAATATAACTACTCTTTCAGAGGGGGAAATAGTTGTGTCTTTCTCACAGGATTGTTTTCAAATATATTATAATATGGTCCACTTCAAATTTTGCCCTTTCAAAGCACAACAATTATTTACCATAAAATAGCTTGAAAAATTGGAACAATTTTATACATACTGTTAGTATGTATAAAAATATACCTAAAATCATGTTATATCATTTTAATTAACATAGATAGAATGTGACATCTACAGCCAATCTAGGACTAGGAACCCTGCAGGTGCTAAAAAGCCATCATTATTTTAAAGACACCCTACTTGGCCTGAAGACTGCAAACTTGAGGAGGAATAAAAGGAGTTGTTGCTTTTTCTATACAGAGAAAGATACTGACTAGTTAGAGATTTTTATGTAGGCCATAAGCCATATGTGCAAAAAAATGAATAAATGGCAGCCCAGTTAATCTTCTTATTTTATTTTTTCTTTCAACATGAAGGGATTGTCAATGACCCACTGCACTGTGGTGTGCTATGGCTCATTTTGCTGAATGCATAGAGACACTGTTTCAGAATTGTCCTCAACGGTGCCCTAATAGTCTGAGAAATTTGCTAAGGCTTTCCTCTTCTTTCATTAAGATCACCATTTTGCATACAGCTCTCAAAGAGCTAATTGCTGGCTATTCGTTTTATATATGTCACTAGCTCATTGCTGCACTGCTAAGGGGAAAAACACATAATAGAGGAAGGAGAAACATGTAGGTGGAAAAAAGCTTTTGTTATATAATACAAACTTACAATTCATAAAAGCTTATGGAATAAGGTGAAAATTTTATTCACCAGAAATCTTTAGAAGAAATCTGTTACTTTTTTGGAAAAAAAAAAAAAAGTACTTTGGTGAAGTGTTTGAAGTGTGGTCCATATATCAAGAATTGTCCTGGGACTGCTATTCATGTGACAAGGACAGGAATTTGAGGAGTGGGCTGTGATTGTATAAAATGGTCGTACTTGTGACCCCTCTCAGATATTCAATAAAATTACTGAACTCAAGAAATACTTGTTAAAATGACTGGTGTGTGTGTGTGTGTGTGTGTGTGTGTGTGCACGTGTGCTTAAGAGGCTGTGCTTTTTTACCCAGACTGATGTGATGTAAAATTTGGACATGAAATGCCCTTTGAAAAAGGCACACATGGAAAAGCAAACGCCCTTTCTGGAGTGAATACTAATGAGCATTGAAGCCTCCAGGTTAGAGTCATCTAATAGTTCTTCTAAGAGATATGATTTCTATCAGGCTAGTTATGGACACATCTGGACATTTCACTAGGCTGCAAGATCATAGGACGCCAGAAGAGACTCTTATTCATAGCCTTATCCAGTTTCCCAGAGTGCATAGCACAGTGTTTTGGACTTACAAGTCCTCAGTGAATAATTGGCAACAAAGAAATGAAAACATAATTGCCTTATGACGAGCTAGTTTTGTTTCACCTCAAAATATTTGTGTAGATAAAAACTTAGAAAGTAAACTTTAGTTTATTTAGTTTAGGTAAATAATCGGTATCCTGCACCAACTGATACCATACACAACAGTAGTGATTACAGATGTTTTGACTGAGGGACATATTTATATTACTAACAGAAATGGGAATGTCAAAAATAGAGATTTGGAATGTGGAGCAAGTTTTACACGTTAAGAAGCTCCTAGAATACTTGGCAGTTGCAAAAAACCTTGATTGCATGAAGGAAGCCTTATCTGTTTCGTTTGATGTCAAGAAAACTGGCCCAGAGGGGTTATGTGAATCTTTCCAGGAAAACCAATGGTTAAATGGCCAAACTGGAACTTGGGCCTAGATTTTGACTCTAGGTCTATTGCACTTTCCACTACCCATAGCTGCTTTCTATTAGGTTGGCGCTAATAGTAGAGACTCAGACTTAGAAGCCAGCCCTCTTCTCTTCCTGTTGTCTTTATGTGCTAATTTGAAACAAACAAACAAAAAATAAAATAGTAAAGTCTTCCATCTTCTCTGCTCTCTAAATTCTCAAGGCTTAAGCTAGTTCCATTTATTGACATTAAATCCTGATTCATCTCTCAAATGCCTTTGTTGCAAGGATTGGAAGAAAAGCATTCTCTGGGGTAGGCAGTGTTATTTTGGTTGCCTGAAAAAGAACAGAAAGCTATAGTACTCTCTACGGAATGAATACCTATAGCAATTTCTCACGCATATGGCAATTTCATACATACACCGTGAAACAACGCTTAGCAACCTCCTTAGTAAGGTCAAGCTTCCTCAGCAAACAATGAAATATAAACATATCATACTGCAGTTTCCTATGGCTGGTGCAATTAGATTAGATGGTTGTCTGCTTGTTATATGAATCTTCTATCAACTCAGCTGTAGCCAACAGAAATATTGATCTAACACAGAACAAGAAAGCTGATATCTTTAAACTATTGCTTGGCCCTTGGTTATTTCCCCTGAAGTATATATTTTTATCAATGTATTTTTATTTTGACCTTAAATTCCTAACTAGGGTCTATGATTTAAGGATTTTAAGAAATGAAGCTTTCGCATCATATTTTGCTATTTTACTATCGTTCTATTAAAGATTGGAGAAGCAGAAAAGTTAAATGTTTGCTACGTTAATATGTGCCTGGCTCTATTTGCCTTGCGTCTTTTGGAAATTGCGAGCAGCTCCATACTCCCTGCTCCCAGGACGCACTTATCTGTTTACTAGCTGTCAAAGTAAATTTATAGTACTGAGTGACACCATTAGATAGCCTGGGACAGGCCTTGCTGAGCACACACAGATACACTTGCATACCCATTAAGTTGAAATTTTGCCAAGAACCTATTAACCCATCCTAATCAACTGCTGTTTTCCATTTAAAACACCATTAGTTTCCTATGGTTTGTTGCTCAGCGTATAAGCAGAAAAGACACCATCAAGTGGTTAGAAAGGGTGTTGCTTTGCTGGATGCCCCTATGCCTCCGGAGAATTTGAATTTGGCATTAGTATGTATCACTTTCTTTCCACCGCTGGAATTAATCATGCATTCCAAATATTTAGGACTACCTCACAGAACACAGGATTTTAATACAGTTCATTGCTTAAAGATTGTGGATAATTAATTTGTGCTCAGCCTGCAGAGGCTTTTGTTTCTAAAGAGGACTGTATAATATAATTGTAACCATATAGAACCGATGACTCTCAGTCTAAAGCTATATGTTAATAGATTAACAAAGATCTGCCTACACACCCCACCCCCTTGAGCTTCCTCTCCAAGTTTTTAAAGTTTTCTCTAAGGTAGTTTTGTTTGTTTGTTTGTTTGTTTTGTTTTTTGAGATGGAGTCTCGCTCTGTCACCCAGGCTGGAGTGCAGTGGCATGATCTCAGCTCACTGCAACCTCCACTTCCCAGGTTCAAGCAATTCTCCAGCCTCAGCTTCCCAAGTAGTTGGGACTACAGGCACGTGCCACTGCGCCTGGCTACTTTTTGTATTTTTAGTAGAGCCAGGTTTCACCACGTTGACCAGGCTGGTCTTGAACTCCTCACCTCAAGTGATCTGCCCGCCTCGGCCTCTCTAAGGTAGTTTTAAATACCTGATACATTATCATAACTTCTAATAATAAAGTCCCTTGTAAAAGCAAGAGTTCTAATAATAATGAAATGACAAGTCAG